>NW_018108191.1:24389-47641 GCF_000183805.2 Loa loa | reverse complement strand
TAACTACTACTATATATATATATATATATATATATATATATATATATATATATATATATATATATATATATTCTCAAAATAAAATGTCTTTGACAGTCTTCGTCAATTTGGTTGGTCATCTCTGCTCATTATTATTTTTGAATTAGCATTGGATTGCATTCTTAATAACAGACAAGGTAAATGTTTACACTTACTGCAGTATAAATTAATTTTATCAATGCAAGAAGTGATAATTATTAAATGATTTCATTTCCTGCGATTTATTTAATGATATCCATTTATTTGTTATCACTTTGTCCTCTGATTTACTCCTGCATTCTGATACACAAACATCAAGATTGCTTTGATGTATATCACAATCTACTTATCAAGATTAATTAAAAAGAAAAAAAACTGATTGGATTCTACCCAATCATTTACAAAATTAAACAAAATTGCATGAAACGTTTGGGTAAATTTGAAAATAAGAAATAATGTCATTTCATCAACTTATCGTCAAAATCCAAAAAAATTAACTTAAATTTCATAACTTCAATTTCTCACATTCCTGCGCATAACAGAGCATAATTAAAATTAAACGTAGACGGTGTAACTATAATTACAATAAATAAAACTATAATTATTCAATGAAAATGTGACATTGAGCACATATTGTCTCGACGAGAAGCTGTTCAAACGTATGGATACGACGATGCAATAGCATAGCGCAGCAGTAATCAAGACACCCATATCTGCAGTTTAAATAGATCAAGTTGACATCAATGAAAGCGTTTTAGATATTTGAATAAGTTATCTTTTGACTTTTTGAATTGCCATTTTTTTATATTTTCTAATGAAAGTCGGAAGCATTCTCAGTAATAACATATTCTTCTTGGAATTTTTCTCGCCATTTTTATCTCTTTTGGAGTTCAAAAAGAATTATGGAAAATCCAATATCATATGCTAATATCAAGAAGGATATTTTATCCATTGATCCTGAAGGCTTTTTATTGCCATATCCCTTTTTATCATATCTTCCCAAAGAATTCCTTTAGTTATTTCAAAATTCGAGTTATGAAGTTTAGAAAATAAAAGGTTACCAACCAAACAAAAGAGGAGCACAGAGAATAGCAGACATCATTTATTCAATAATTTATGCTTTTAAAATAATCGGCAAGAGCTCCCGTTGTTTTGCTGCATTGTTCTGGTTGTACGCCACCTTCATATATTGAGATTATCACTGCTGAAGAATGGAATTGTGATCATCTGAGAAATATTTTCAATTGTTACTTTTCCCGCAGACAATGGCATATGGGGAAGTAAGAGAGAACTTATTTCCAAGAGGTTTAAATTACCAACAGGATTTAATCTACAAAGATAGAAGGATGAAATGGTAACAGTTGGCTACCAATGAATTTTTCAAAGTGGTTTTGCTGAGTTTTTGAATTTTCTCTTTGTGCATTTAACGGAATGATTTGTACAGTAAGTTTCATAAAATTCGTATAACATTTCAGTATGGCCATTAGAACTGCGCATTTGATGAGATATATAACGAGTAATTGTTTACCTTGTCCAGTTTTATAGATGAAAAACCCGGTTGATCCTTTTTTACCAATGATTCTTTCATCATCGGCTTGTAGCACGAAATATTTCTCTCCCTCAAATTTCATACCCGTTCCCAATAAGGCATCCTTATTTTTGGAATCCTTTTCCGGCTGCCGCAGCTTCTGTTGCATCTAACTGAAATTTAAATTTCTGATAGTTTATCATTAATTTATTTCCTTATTTATTAAATCTTTTACTTCGAAACATTTCATTTAGCGATCATTTTGTTTATTTACATTGGGGGTAAAATTATGAAAAACTTCCTTAATTCATTTCCTTTCTTTCTTCATTTTTTACTTTTTTATAATTTTTCCTTATTTCTTTCTTTTTCTTCGAAACAAATTTTACTTTTTATGACAATTTTCCAGTAGGACTAAATCCATTAATAACCAGTAATATTTAAACAATGATGTCTCCGGTGACATTTTTTCTCCCAATGATAACTTTTTGCATTACAACTGTCATTCAGACAGTTCAAAAGCTGTTACTACCACCTTACTTCCAATTCTTTCTCTCTCGAGGTATCTATCCTCCACTCTTTGTCTAATAGGATATTGATTAGAGACAGTTTCACTGGCGATTTTTAATCCTTCAATCTCTTTTGTAGTTAATGCACGAATCTTTTTTAGCAACCCTGGTTTAAGGAGTTTTTTTCTCCCATTGATTTAACCTATAAATCAAGCTTATCAAGCTTCGCACACAAGTTCATAATTTAACAGAAAAATTAATTAGCAATAAATAATTTCCATATTTCGACATGTTAAAATGATCGATTCTCATGCTACGGGCAATAGTGGAATTTTATGAAAAGCATGATGTCAACGATCAAAGACGATCAGTGAGATCTTTCTTGCAAGTATGACACAATATGCATGATATATTTTGTAATCATATAGCTTCTTAAAGAATTTTTTCCTTTCCGAACTGTACTATGCATCGACACTCAGTTTGTATTTACAACAAGGTAGAATTTGCAACAGTTAACAAACTCTGCATTAGGAATATTTTTTAAAAAATTTCTTAAATTCATGCTTACCTTGAAATTATCTGACTTTCCCCAAATTGACCCATCAAAACCACAAATTGCAGCTTTAGAGACATTACCGGAGCCGACCAAATTGCTGTTGACTAAGTCTGCCCAGGACATTCTTTAAACTTGTAACAGGAGATAATACGAAGGCACAGAAATGCTGGTAAGAGAAGAAGGGTGATTAACTGATCAGTTCAAATTTACAGGAACGACTACTGTTACCTGACTGTTAGCTGAAAAAAAAAGAATTAATTCGAAAAGATACAAACTTATTCCACACTGAAACGACAATCAACTGAATATGAGTTTCTGCCACACATTCTTAGCATTACTGACAAAACGAACTCACAAACAGCGCTGCTCTCGAACTGCCAATAGATAAGAGTAATAGATAATATGAATGCTAAAAGTAACCGAGAGATTCTCGAGAATGCAATAGTCGATATGCTTCCTGTAACATTCTTAGCATCACCAGGAAATTGTTTTACATAAAGAGAAATTAATATATTGAGCAATCCAACGCAATACCACTTCCAATTATCCAGTTCTCATATACTTACTTAAGTGCAAACTTTATTTTTTTCAGAAAGGCATTTTAGATTGATGAGAGAATTTTGATGAGGAAGAGAAAGATGAAGGATTAGAAGATGAATCAAAATTTACAGCAGGAGATATATATATATATATATATATATGATAAAATGAATTGTTGAACTCATCTATTTGGAACAAAAAATCGGGAACGAAAATTTCATGAGAAATTCAATTTTATGATGAAAATTTCATTACTACCAGAGCAATTCCTAAATATGCTTGCAGAAATGAACAAATATATAAGAAGTAGGAATTTCTTAAGTATCAGCACTTAGTCTTTCAATTTACTTACAGGCTCTACGATAGAGTAAGTCAATAACGGATGTGAATAATTTCAATTTAAAAATGTCAATCCTAAAACCGTTGTATAATCGATGAGTGAGCGCTAAATATAAATTTTCTGAGACATAAGAAATGTATATGCACTTATAATTGTTTGATGGATAAGATTCAATTTTCAAAACCTAAGGAATCAAATTTGATGCTTTATTACAGGCATATATGGATGACTTCTTTCCTCAAAATTCATCTGAATTATAAAGAGAAGATATTTTATTTGTCTGATAAAATACATGTTTTATTTAGTGGTAGCAGTTACTATAATATTTGTTAATCACACATAGAAATTATCGGGCCTGACTCGGGTCGCAATCTTTCACATAGTATGTTATCGTCAAGATATATCGAAAGGTAGGATTTAGTTGAACTTTCATGAAAAGTTGGTCATCTATACGATAGAAAAGTGTCAAAAGAAATGCGCAGGTATTTATTTGACAGAAATGGATGAAACTTCATTTTGAATTTCGCTTCCAAAAGTGTTTTTTTTTAAAAAATTATTTGGATGATAACTTCAATTTTTATGACATAAAGTGGTTGGTAGAGTAAGTGAAACAGCTCTGAAAAATTCATAACGAACTGAAAAATCTCAGGAAGAAAAAATCTGAATGATGAAAAGCATTCCATTTCAAAGACGAAAGTGCATTTCAAAATAAAAGAGGGAAAGGAAGGACAGAGAGAAAAGATACTATTCCAGCGCAATTGTAAATCGTTAAGCTTTTCTCTTTTCAGTAACTAAAAACCGGCAACTTTTGCCAGAAATTAATACCAAAATTTGAATTTGTGATTTGTGATTAATGAGATATCAGAAAGTCCTCACTTATCATGCCTACGGAAAAATTCCAATTTTCATTTTTGAATGCTTTCAGTGAAAGACTGATTGCATGTCTTATATTCAGCGCTTTACGATTAATACATTTCTGGAAACTCGAAGAAGCTGAATATATGACACTTTTTACATACCGTATAATTCTCAAAATTATCTACGCAATTATCACCACTTGGCAAAGACAATTTGGAATATTCAAAGTTGCACAATCACTTTTATCAGTAATATAAGTTTATCAAAAGCATTCAGTGTAGAATGATAACTCCTCCTGTTGACATGAAAGGAAACGAGATTTGAGTAGAGTTTAAAGGAATTTTTGTCTATCTGAGCCGGAGGTTAGAGGTTAAGCCTGAATTAGTTGTATCTGGACCAAAGTAAATTTCAGTACTTGGCATATAGACAGAGAGATGCACGTACAATGAAAGGAAGCGACTATGATTGTTGTAGTAGTAATAAATGAATGAAGCAGTAGCAGTAATTGGTCGAAGAAGCAGCTGTTCCCTTAATATCATCAGCTCTTCTCCTCCTCCTCCTCCTCTTCCTCCTCTTCCTTCTCTTTTCCTGTAGCTTTGAGAGGATCTTCCTTCGCTTCATACATTCTAAACTTTGTGGTTCATCCATCTCTTTATTGGCTTTGCTGGAGAAGTATGAACAAATCGGAACACTCAATCCAACGTGTCCCACAATATTAAGGGAATGAGGTCATCCTTCCAACAACAACGCTCTTATCCTCTCTTTCCTCAGTCATCTTTATTTCCTACTTCCTCAGTTCTCAACAATTCGTTATGTATATATATATATATATATATATATATATATATATATGTGTCTCTGTCTGTGCGTGTGTGTGTCTGTGTCTGTTCATGTCTCTCCAAATATCCCGAAGTCTTGGATTGGCATCATTAGTTACCTAAATTTGTGGTTGAATTTTAAAGAACTGTTCGAATTTGTGAGTTACAAACAGTTAAATTTCAATTTTATATGATCAATGTACAGAAATGCAGCACTAATTTCTGTTAAGCCATTTCTAAAAAACATTGAAAATTTGAAATCAAAAACAAAACATTGGAAAATTTCTCAAAAAATGCTTCTAGGAGAGAAGGATAGAAAGTTATTTCAACTCGTCCAGTTTTTGTAGAGTATCATCAGATCGTGAAACGCCACTGACAGGTGATGCAACTTCCTCCTCCTCTTCTTCCAACATTAACGTGATATTGATCTACAAATCTTGCTGATGATATGATACCTCAGAGACGATCTATGACAAAAATATGGTCAGGCAAAGTGAAACAATCAGTAGTGGGTAAGAAGATGAAAAGTTGGAGGAGATGAAAGAATGTTGTGAAGGACGACTCTTGGTGGATAAATCTCCGAAGAAGAGAAAGCTCTCGTCAGTTGCTCAAGCAGAAAAATCGATACTGGCCTACGATGGAACGAAATCAGCTTTTTTTTTTCCTGTATTCCAAATCGATCTGAAATCATCCGTCCGTTCACGTTACATGTCTACCTTCCCAGACGTATGACATTCAGACATAACTAGCCTTCTTTTGTCATCCCTATCCTTCTTAATGGTATCAGTTAAGGAAGAATTCGAATTTCCTGAAGTTTCCAGTAAAAGATAAAATTCAGTTTTATTCTATTTTAATATTTAATGAAAACTCCCATAATAAAATAAAAATATTTTAGATATTGAAGATGAAGCTGTTGAAACTGAGTGGATTAGTAATAAAAGGAAGATGCAAAGAAATTTCATTAGCTATTTTAGTGTAAAAAAATGTGTGTAATTGTTTAGAATGATGTAGCACTGTATGTGTAAGTTCAAAAAGTAATATTCCTTTAACTGTACTAACCCCAGGACATCACAAATATTTCTAATGACCTCATTCTATGATTTGCAAAAGTATTACCTAATTTGTTATAGGAAATTTATGGTCAACAGAGGGACAAATTTCCATAGGAGGGAAACTGCTTAACTGCGCACTTATCATATTTTTGATCTTTTGATAACCTCAATTTTAACAACTATCATGCATTTGGCAACTTCACTCCAAAATACTAGTTAGCTAATAATATCTATCTATCCATTTAATAATAAGAAACAACCAACATGTTGATACTTTGACAAACGTGTCATCACAACATAACCTTATACCTCATCTTTGATCGTTTTGATTCCCATTCGAGTATTCATATCACTCTTTTCATTTTTATCAATCACAAATTTCTCATCCGATGCTTTTGATTTCGTTAAATGCGTCGCACTGAATAGAGCAAGAAAAAATTCTTTATAATTGCATCGATTTCTATTGACATTGCTATATTTCTTTGCTTCAAATGGTATTATTTGTTCATGGTAAGAATCACGATCATCAGTTATAGCTAAGTTAATAACAAGCTAAGTTGTTAATTACAGTATTAGAAATGCTAATGATTAAATCATAATTAGCAGATGAGTCAGAATTACTGCAACATTCCTGTATAAAGCATAAATAAACATAACCGGATGAAAAATGAATATGCGCTTCAATCTATCAAACAATAAAAAATAGTTGACAGTAAGATGAGAAAGTTCAAATGACCATTCAAAATTTACGACTCACAGTCGACTGAATTTCAAAGCATGTTCACCGTTGGGCTCCCAATCGTAAGGATCAGTTAAATTGTGATTCTCCTTTTTTAAGATCTGTTTGAGGAGTGACTGTAATAAATTGTAATCTGAAAACGACATTTCGCACTTATCATTATGAAAACATTAATTTTGAATGATTTAATTAGGTTTAACCTGACATATAGCACATAAAAAATGAATAGATAATTGGCATTTGATATTGAAATTATTTACAATACCTGGTTTATGATTGTAATTCAGTTTTTTAAGATGCTTTAAGAAAACGTGAAATTCCATAGGTAAACGAGATATGAGTTTTTCTTCAGACTTTGTTTTACAAACCTCAGCATGCGATCGATCCATGTTACGCCTCAAAATTTCATTAGTAACCTTTCGTTGTCATATCATTGTTAATGATAAAATATTACTTTTAACTCCTTTTTATTGGAAATATATCAATATTAGTAATTATTTAATAATAACGGTGTGGTAGTCATATGAATAATGACATTAGTAATAGTGATTTCAAATGGTAGTAATGATAACAGTAATAAAGAGAGGGAAAACAGTAAGAGAGGAATTTTGAAGAGAGATATTAACAGCAAAAATTTATTTTAATGGGTTATACCACGGCAAAGTGCCAAGTATCATTTCGGCAGTCATATATAAAAGCGACCATAAATCATCATGACGTCCTTGCTCTTCATGACGATGGACGTTTATCGAGCAGTATCGAATCGTACCGCGAAATGGTGCCGTTTTACGTGGTTCACGTAGTTTAGTGTTACCTTTTTCATCATATATCTTAAATTAATTAAGAGTGAGAAAGATGGAATCGGTTGAGTAATTTAGATATAACCTAAGTTTATAATTGCAATTGGACGGGAAATAATCAGGCATATAGTCTGATTTAACCCATTGTTTTAATTAAGGCAATTAGTCAGTCTATCAAGTATGCAATTAATTAATCAAGTAATCAGACGCCTGTTTACAGATGGTACAGAAACATTATGACGAGTTTTTCTTTTCTTTTTTTTAGGCCAACATATTAATCGAAATTCTGGGTTCCTAAATAGATCCAGAAAGATCGTATCGTCAGTGTGAAACGAACATAGTATTGTCTGGCAAGACCGAAATCAAGCATGAATACGGTATGCATTACTGATGGTTTACGTCCCATTGCAAAATTTGACGGTTTCACATCTCGGTGGATAAATCCGGCATTATGTAAATCTTCAATTCCTTCCAGACATTGCATGCATAACTTCACTGATGTTGACAACGTGAAACGCTAAGAAAGCCAATATTATTTCGCTATCAGAAGTTTGGAAGTTTATGGTGCGCAAGTTGCTGAGCCCGGGCCTAGTTTGCGAAGTTTTGAATGCCCAGTCCTTCCAGCCTAGTTATTTCTTATTTATAAGAAGATGAATAAACATGAATTAGTGGAATTTCGAAAACAAAGATTTTCAGAAACTTTCTAATTTTAATCCCTGCGTTCAGTTAGTATCCTACAAGTTCGTTGTAATAAATAAACATGTTACAAGACAAACCTGATTTGGACAGTGCTTCCGTAATTCACTTAATGATTTTGATAATAAAGTCATTATTAGAAAATAATAATTTTCACCCTAAAGTAGGATTATTTGCAGGAAAATTTGAATTCATTTGATACTTTCCACTTTGTTCAGATATTTTAGTATTAACACTATAAAGATAACATTGTCTGATTAAACAAAGATTAATACCTTAGGATGAATGTAAATGATCTGATGCATTATCGATAAGGAATGAGTGCATAATCTGAATTATAAATTCAAATTATGAATTCACTGCGATATTTTTCAAGAAACTGCTTTTTCCTGAAAACTTCCAACGGATTTTTTGACTTATCATCATCACCTTTCCAGCTGCATAAATTTTGCATGCATGCTTTGATTTGTCCAGCTTTTTTAAAACATGTACTTCCATTTTCAGTATTTGATCGTCGTTAAGCATCCCAACAGGTTCGGTCTTCATAGCTGCCATTTGGACTGGATTTTGCATATTAACCACCTGGAAAACTAGGCCATAGCCACCTTCTCCAATTCGGCGTAATATCTGCAGTGTGATAGTACAAAACTGGGAGTTTGTGACGACCATGACGTTATTGATTTCTACCAAATTATCTACCAAAATTTGGAAAATCTTGAAAAACATTTTTAAAAATTTTCAACTCTTTATATTTGAGAAACTTCAGGTATGCTTCACGAACTAAAAGCGCATATTAAGGGTAGCTGATACATTTACTAATTAATGATGAAATTTATCTTACTCTAAAAGTTTGAATACCTCTGTTAAATATGATATATCCAAACTTTCAAAGCAACACAGATTGTTTCAAAAGCGATCGGAGTTTCTTGTGAAACAGAACTCTAACGAAGAGTATTTTGTTTACAGATATTCTTAAACATGTGATGTTAGCAGTCATGAGAATTATAACATGCACCTGCCATTGATTTTTTACGACACTACCAATTTTAAGCTTAACTTTCTGCAAATCTTCTTTACCCATTCACCGCCAACTATTACAGTATAAAAATGTATAAACAATAAAACTTTCATCTAAAAGTAATATTTTATACCGTCCAGAAGAAATTTGCATACTTTATATGATAAAGGCAAAAGAGTTGTACTTTTAGTTTCAACTTTTTATCAAATTATGAAACAATGAATAACGGCAAGCGATAAATGCAATAATAACGTAAGCAAAATGTCAATTCTAAGAATACCAATTAAATTCTCTTTTGAAGAGTAACTCAAGAAATATAAAGAATTCGAAAAAGTGACGAGATGAGAATGTCACTGCTTCTGTGATAATGTGCAGAGTTGACAGTGTAAAGCGTTTTATCCGAATCATACTTCCTTGTTAAGCCCAAATCAATGTAGTTTCGTTTTTTCTTCTGCTCGTTTTATTTGTGCCATGGAATGATATCGTAGTAAAAGAGTGGTGATCGTCCAAGATGAGATTAGCGATATGCCAACCCAATGGCTTACATTCCAGTGTTCTGAATAGGCATATTGGGACCATACTTGTGAAGCCAGAGTTAACGCACAAATCTGTAGTTCCGTGTTTGTAAATCAAGAAATAAAATCGTGAACAACAATCAGTTCCATACTAAGGTCAGAGGTCTTTGGCTACTTCTTTTAAATCATTAACAAGATATTAATTTCCAAAAAAAAAGAAAAACGTTCATGGAATTGATATTTACCTGCTCGCGTTACTTTAAAATGACCATTAATTAAATAAGCAAACCGAAAGTAGCAATAGAATGGTGAATGATATAATTTTCAAACGTACTAAAGTTCGAGAATCGACAGCTATCAAACGATCTGTCGGTTTTTTCCAATGTAAAGCATGACTGCTGACCAAATAAAAGGTCAGGAAGTCAGTACCCATAAGTCGAGCACAGAATTCATGCGATTTACCCAAATGTACACGAACCTGAGAGCATTGTTAAAACTTTCTTGCTAAAATCCAACTTAAATTTAATTTTTCAAAATTAAATTAATTGACAACGACTTGAAACAAATTCTCAAATAGCATTTATAAGAATTTTTTTTGAGTACTAGTTCATGCTAATTACAAAAAACAAAGCATTTTAAAAGCAAGTTTCTTTAAAAACTTAAATTAATCCGAAATATTTTTTCATAATTTTATGTAGTGAAAAGTATAACTTTTATAAAACAAAAGTTTCCACATCGAAAAAACTATTAGACTGGAACTGATAAAAAACAGTGGAATGTAAGGAAAATCTTTCATCCAGAAAGTTTAGAATAAAGATCACTACATAACTTAGTTTGAATGTGCAATTGATACCTGTCGATGTAACAACCATTCCGGAAATGCAAGCCATGCAGCACCAATAATCACAGATACAAGGCTATCCATCTGAAACAGAATATTTTCCGTAACACTCGTGATAATCGTTTCCCCTAGTGTCCATCGATGAGCTGTTTGCAGGCAAAAATTCACTGCTAACCAACCGTAGCACCAATATTTGGCAATTTCCAAGTACTAGAAAATAAAAAAATACGCAATAAAAAAATAAAAATAAAAAAGAACTTCATGAGTGCTAAGTTTTTTGATATGTAAATCCAAGAATTTCCATCACAAGTTTGAAACATCCAAATGAAGAGAGAAGGTTAATAAGGCCCTCTGAATACTACTCACTCTAAACAATACTTCTGTTCGAATTTATTTTCCCCCTGACATTTCATCTCTTGATTATTAAATTTAATGAAGTTTCAATCAGAAATTTAAATCACTCACGTTAGGATGAATCAAATTTGGTGTTTCTGCTGAACAGTGTACCAAAACCAGAAGCACTGATATCAATTCCTAAAAAGATTTCACCAAAATTTATGCATCTGTTGTGAAATTTAATAAACTCAGATTCTTCAAAATTAAACAAATCTAAAGAATGAAATTTCTTAATGCATATTCGAGAGATTAAATATGAAAATTGTATGTATCACAACTGTTAAATGAATTAATTTCGCTTTTAATGATCTCAGTAGTTCTCATTAGTTTTAGTAAAATATTCCTATAAGTTAAAGTATCTTAAAGAATGACTTCTTAAGGAATGAAAAAAAAAAAAAAGACATTAAAATGGTACTAGAATTCGAACGAGGTGACAAGTGGAGAGTGCTTCCACTGAAGAATTTCTCAAGCGGTACATTAGGAAAGCAGCGCCAATGCGTTGGCATCCAATACATCTAAGCAGATGCCAATGGACGCCATCTGTTTCTTGTATCTATAAATTAATCAACTGAGAGGACAAGAGAATTGAAATTGTCAATATTTACATTTTTCTTTAATAACAAATTCATAATGCCATAATGAACCGTAAGAGCAATCGGAGTGATTTGTTAGAAAATAGAGTCAGAAGAGAGGAATTTAGTAAATTTTCAACAATATTTCATTTTACAGCGTGTATAATAAAATGTGCAGCAATGATAAGAAACTTTTACAATGCATAATTAACTAATTTGTTTACTGAAACTGTTTTACTGAAACAGGAATGAACTTTTGTCATTTCAACATTGAGCGATTTAATAATTGTAATCATTAGGACTTGTGGGTTTGATTAATTTTGAAAAAGGAAGGCAAAGGATTCATTAAACAATCAAATTCGCTTCATTTTTTCTTTACTTCGAAATATCTCTAAAGAATTTTGAATCATTAAAATTGCAAAACCATTTTAGAAAACATACATGATCAAAATTACTTCTATTGTTAGAGAAAAATGTTGCTTTCATAGTGCATTTAATGTTTCGAGAGGTCATAGTTCAACTATTAACTCGGTAAAGGCAGAAAGACTTTCAACATTTAATAGACATTTTACCCAAAATGGACAGAGTTTCCGGTTTAGTTTTAACTGAATTGCTGAATGGAAATATGCGCAACTTTGCGGAAAAGTTGCTCTCTTGCTCTAGCTGCTCTACGGGTTGCACTCAAAATTTTTAGGAGGAAGTTAAAAATGATTGAAGAAAAATTCATTTATGACTAATTAGAGGAAAAACAAACTTACAAAAACAGAGTAAGCGATGAGAGAAGGTGTAAAAAACAGTAAAGCACCAATGAGGAGCGATATGGTAGCATCAATAAGTAGCAAACTGCGCTGTAATTCCATGATGAATTGCAACTGCCACTTACTAATAAACTGCAGAGTTTGCAAGGTTGCTGCTGATGCAGTAACATCGGAAACACGCTCCGCCCGTGTACAGGCATGTACTGTTTCCTCGGAATTTGACCGGTCGTTAGGAGAAGTGGGAAAGGGCAAAGTTTGTCACTCAATTGTCTCTTTTCCTCTGCAATTCTTCCCCAAGCAGCTCGTAGAGAAACACTTCTGGAAAGAGGAAATTCAGAGTAAATTGCGATGATGTGAAGTTTTCCGATAGCCTGAGGAAACCGGAATCGCCTGTTTCAGAAGTGAAATGAGTTCACAGGAGATGATTGCCTTATTGATTAGAAGGGAAGGGTGACAAATTCCATCTATAGGTGTGAGAGAATTTCGGCCATCCTTCCGAACATACATCCAATATCATTCACAAATTATTCATCTGATATCTTCATTGTTCAGTTCAATAACAGAGACATGTGCTGACCTCAAAAGAGAGGGAAGGACAAATTGATTGAACTGAGATAGAGTGAAGCATTTGATATCAGCTGAAAATAATATTGAAAAAACTATTTGCCTTATTTTTTAACAGCAGGATTATCATAGGGATTTAAAACGAGTACAGTTGTAATACATAAAAAGTATGTTTCATGAAAATATGCAACTTTACAACATGACATTTTGTGTTTCATTTTCTACCTATTATGCAAGATTTTTTGACGCATTTTATCACTAAGATCAAACTGCGCCTTACATTTTGAGTGTAGATATAATCTCAGGGGCAATTTGATTTTTGTTAAACAAGATTGTAGAGACATCAACAAGTTTTGCATATTGAGGGGGGAAAAAGTATCTATCTGTAAGAGGTGAAATGTAATTTTACGAAATTAATAAAATGAATATTACGGACATTTTTGTCCTCCTTGAACAGATTAAAAGTTGTGCTAGTGTGTATTTCAGATAGTTTATCATACTATGTTCATGTAATATGGTTTAACAAGCAGTCCTCTTCATTTTTTCCAATACTTTATCCTGACCTCTCTCCTATTTAATTTAATTTGAAAAGTTGCGAAAGTTGAATATTTTCAACTTTGTGATCAAAATGTCTTGATATGAATTCGATTTGGATAGTTGATGATAGAATAGGTGATATGCCAACCAATTATCACCATCAAATTGACTACTGTTAATGGTACTTGTTATATGCAATCTCATTTTATATTTCAACATCTTATAATAAAGATTTCTTTCTCTGTTTCCACATGATGATTGGTGGTGAACAATGGACAACATGGCGACCTATAAAATAAAATCCAATGAGTTTAATCAACTCGGCTCCGAAAAGTTATGACAGTGAAGAGATACTTCTTTCTCTCTAATCTTCTCCCTCAAATGTAAATGTCGGCATTTGTTGCAGAGCATTGCTCTGAAACTATTATACATTAATGCTTCTTTTTATTTAATCCATTTCATTTTTATTCGAATCATTTTTACAGGCCAGAACATTCAACTGCCCAGAACTAATTTGTCCAATCTCTCACCAGTAGATAACTTAGCCAACCATTTGTTTAATAGCACAAGAGTGAAGCAGCCGGTAAGATGATTGAACCAAACACAGTTTTTGCAACGGAAGATGGGAAAAAGTTTCAAATTAATCAATGAACATTTTAATTATCCAAGCTTATTAGAAAAAGAAGTGAATCAAAAAAGATACAAAATAAGGATTGTATATTAATGCAAGGTGATAAAACGATTAGTTTCTTTGATAACATTTATCCGTCGTATAAAGGTGGTATTTTGGAAGTTATAAGAAATGATAAAAAAGGTTATTTTGACATATGTATATGCATGTGTGTATGTATGTATGTGTGTGTGTGTGTGTGTATGTGTGTGTGTGTGTGTTTATTTCAGAAACTATTATTTTTTGAATTTGGAATATGAAGGCGCAGGGTATAACTTACTGAATTATTTATATAATTAGCTTCTGAATATGTACCAATCACCAAAAGAAGAGCACACTTCCTATCCATTAGATCTGCTTTATTCATTGCTTAATTAATGCAATGAACTGAATTATTGCATGAAATATACCACTAGACTTTCAAAGCTCTTCAAAAAATTGATTAATAAGGTTTTAGACCACAGAAATATATACAGAGGGATAGCTCAAAAGTCTTCTATCAATTCTTTTATAAATGGAAAGATGATGTTAGGAAGTGATGATAAATCTTTTCAGGGATTGATTCAGGTTCATTGTCGCCTAAAATTGTATTAATCTATCCACCATTACTGACCATTATTTGAAGTTAAACATTAAATTTATTATTATTTGAAGTTAGACCCATTACTGGGTCTAACTTCAAATAATAATAAATTTAATGAAAATTAGCATCTGGCAATGATAAATGTAAATCACGCTGTATTACATAAAAATTCATTAACATTCAAGAAATGATCATTATTTAATATTGTCAGTTTGAACGTCAGGCTCTTCCCAACTCTAATCATTTTATCTTAAGCGCTGATATTAATGGACGCCATGGAAGCGGGGTTGGTAATTGGCTGAATCTCCTCTCTCTCTTGATTGAAAATCGAAATATTTAAAATATTCAAAATACACTCACATTCTCCTCTTTAGCATATTTTCTCTCGTTGACATTAGAATTACAAGACTATAGTCGCATATAGCAAGAAAGTAGTTCAAAATAACAGATTACGAAACAAAAATAAAAAAATAACTTCCATGATCTGATGAACTAAAGATAAGCTATCACTTGGTGTTAATATGCTAGCTATCTCATTGAACTTTTAGAGTAATTTTTTAACTGGAAAAAATTGGAGATTAAATTTCTGAATTTCGAAATTTGCAATACTCACCAAGTTGTAAGGATGCAAATCCAATATCCGTTAGAGTAAACATGTGAATAGATGGATAAATTTGCAAACTGCAAGAGATTGGAGATTTAATTTTTGAATTTCGAAAGTTTACCAAACTTTTTTTGGTAACATTTTACAATTTCTAGAAATAAGCAAATGGTTAATATGGATATCGAGGCAATAGCTCGGGTTGAAGCTGCAACAAAAGTAATCAATGTTACAAAACATAAAGGATACGATGATATCGTCATTTCAGAGTATAATCATTTTTGCTTTTATCATACCAAAAATATGCCTAATCACCATTAATTCGGGAAACATTAAAACAAAATAATTTTAAACAAAACTTTTCAGAAGCAGATCGTTGAGTGGCAGTAAGGTAAGTGCTAACAATATTACTGCCCCCCGAGAGCTCGTCAATCTTCTGGAACTCCTCAGTTGTCGAGAAATTCCTTTTTTTATAACAAGTGTCGTGGAACTTACGAATTTATTCCATGCTTTCACCTTTGTAGATAATCAGAATGTGGAGAAACTGTGGAATTGGCTGGATTTTCTCGCCACATCCACTAATCAGCTTCTTTAGATAGAAAAGTCACAACAACTAAAGGAAAAAAAGCCAAAACAGTGGAAAGAAAAAGTAGAAACAGCAAAGGAACTTCCCACAACGGAAGTAAACAAAAGAAGTGCAGGTTAATTGGAATTCCTCAGTTTCAAAATTATAAAATTACCTTGCATGAAGCTTCACATTTACTTAATTACTTACCCATCCAACTTTTCCTTCATTTATTTTTAAACCTTTGTTTCTTTCTACCTTCTTTGAGCGTGATTGTACATAACATTGATTCTAAAGCTTTCAGATCGTTTCACTGAAAGAAAGTCAAACGAAGTCATAGCACCACAACGTAAGATTAATGGCGAATTAATTAGAATACTTCAACATAGCGCATACCAAGCGCCAGTAGTAGTCTGATCAGGCATTAAGCCATCGCGGCAAACATAAAAGGAAACATTTATAGTTGTGTTTTTGCAGAATTCACATTTCATATATCATTCGTAAATCACTCCTTAGTTTATCTGTTATCTTTTATCAGACTCATGGGCTTTGTGTCATGTCGGTGTGAGTGACAATTGTGGGGATTAGATAACATGAAATTTATTTGAGTTTCGATTTTGTGGTTATTTAAATTTATTCTTGCTAAAGCAATCGTTGAGAGACTTCTAGGGTAATTTTGTGACTAGTAGATTTAATCATTCCCACATCTGATATAAAAAGAAAATCCAGAAATTCGGACAAACTTGAAGATAAATCTCTGGGGATTGTTTTGTTTAGTTCCGGTTCAATTTCCTTCATTCCTCACAACCTAGATAAAATGATATCAGATATTTCTAACATTGATATTATAGAAGTGTTCAGTTCAGTTTCATTTCTCTGATTATAACTGTAGGCGTAGAAGTTACGATCGGTAAAGATCACACATCAACAAATAACTGAACTGAATATATCAATAGGTACAAAATCAAAGGAGCAAAATCAAAAAAGAAAAGGATGCTGTGGTTGCTGTTCCATTTCATGAAGTATTATTTATGAATAAACAAGCAAATTTTGTTGTCCTTATTCACCACTAAGTATGACTAATTTAAAAATCTGCGCATTTATTTGAAATCAGTAACTTCCTGTATCCAACAATCATTGCTTAAAAGAATCAGGAAAACAGATATTCAAAAAATAGACCACTGGATGAGATTAACCAAATGTTGAATCATACCGCACAACAACAATGTATATTGCATGCATTCAATGCATGCAACGTTCAATGCTGCAAACATAACACGCTGCAATAATTGCAGTTCTGCATAACAAAAGTTTTGCAGTTGAAGGAAGAAAATTAAACGAAGAGTATCTTATCATCGTATCGTTGTAAACTCATTTGCAGAATGGTTGAAACTTTTGAATTGTTTCATCATCTGGCAATGGAAAAGAAGAAAATTTTTTTGAATTTGAATAAATTTACTGCATATAAAATTATAGTTAAATATTGGAATTGAAATTTGAATTAAATTCCATAATCTAACCCTAGGAAAAGTCTTGCATGCAAGATAATATGTATAAAAAGCCTGTACATATTATCCTGAATGCGTGAGTTTTGTCCAAAATAATCCCAATAGCGTAACACGTATTTGTTGGCTCACTATGCTCATGGCCTCGTGGCCTTGGAGCCTATAGTTATGATTTTGCAACAATCCGGTGAGAAACACAAAAGTTATGCCATCCATCGAGAAAATGTGATAAGAACAGAGAAAAATTTCAATTTTTTTGGATATTAAAAGGTGGATAATTCGATTACACGATTCAGTGAAGTTACGAAATACAAAGTTTCATTAACAGAATGGAAAGATTACAGGTCAAAGAACTTAGCACCAAATGTGAAAACAAAGATAGCAGAACATTTCTTTTAAATCTATCTGATGACCTAAAAAAAAAGCAGTGATATACATTTTTACTTCAAATGGGGGAAACATTCAATGAAGATGGAAACTATCATTTGTACAGTTTTACTGAAAAAACTTTAATTACATGAATTGAAGAAATTCAAAGTAATTCTTCAACGAGAAACTCGCAACTTCTCTTCCCATTAAATCAGTCATAGTTTAATTTCTCATTGTTTATAAGTTAGGGCACTCAGTAAATTTATAAAGGATCTCTAGAAAGACTGAAAAATAATCGTTTAAATGGGATATGGAATTGAAAGTTCTCGAATTTTTAGAATCTATCAAAATTCAACCAAAAAATGTATTACGAAAATTCTGCTTTTCTTTTTCTCAGAAATGAAATGACAAGTTCCTTCTTATTCCAATGCATGATCGATAGCTTTTTGAATGTTGTTGTAAGCATCAGCGCCAAGGTAATCTGGATGTCCCACTTCCCAAGCCCGCATACGTTCTTCCTCGGTTGGTGGTGACGATTGATGAAACTCAACGTTTGGTATCTTAAATGCATAGCACTAACTTTTTGAGACTTCAAAAACGTTAAATTCAGAAATTTCAACAAAATTAATTTCATGAATTAGCATTAAGAAACATTTTTAAGTTTCTTTACAATTGTGTGATGAGTCAACTTTGCTATAAAATTAGCTCACACGCAAACCACAGCTTTCTGGAAATTTTCAAGTTTTCAAAATGAAAGGTTGAAAATTTTGGAATTTTATCTGAAGCCACTTTACTAACCTTGCTTCATTTCCTCCACAACCTATTTGCTTTCTCCGCCAAATGATCCTAATGCCTTCCGAAAAACCCATCACTTGTGATTGACTTACTACAAGCCGTTCTTGCCTTGACCATCATTATACTTTTCAGAAAGGATAATTAAATATCAAAGTATGGGGATATAATTCTGACTTTAAATTGTTATTCTTGTGGTTGTAATTGAAAAAATAAATGCTCATTCACAATTGTCTTTCCATTTTTTTTCCAGGAATTGCATTTCTAAGTCTCGAGATTTACCTTGACAAATAAACGTATGTGAGTGGAAATGAAGCAAGTTAAAACAATGTTAAACTTTTAAATATCGTAGAAATTTTTCATGGCACAAATTTGCATACATAATAAATTCGAGATTACCAATGCCAATGGGAAAGTATATTCTTTTTGCTTGCTATCAGATGAGTAGATAACTATGTCATTCATGAATCACGCAAATAGTCAATGTTTTTCACTGTCAACAAAATTTTTGCAGTTACTGTTAAAGCACAAATGTGATGAAAAATGCCAACCTGAGAATATGCAACACTCATATCAGGTAACTGCATGCTTGATCCCTTAATGGTAAGTGTCATTAGCATAATGATTAAGCAACAACTAAACAGAAATAAAAACTGTTTCCTATTAAATTTTGTACTTCCAATCAACTTCATCTTCGAATCATCCAAAGAATTTCAAGAACTTTTTAAAAGTAAATTTCCGGAGGATGTGTTCTACTCTTTTTCCACCAGAGAATTCACTTAATTAGTTCTAAAAATCCTGCTAATATTTCCGTTTGTGCGATTAAACCAAACTTATGAAAAAAAAAGTAAATCAATTAGTAATCCAGCAAAAATAGATACTAATTCGAAACTATTCTGTAGAAATGGTTATGAACATGCAGAAAAGAAGTATTTCAGGTTATAATTAATAGAATCAGTGTTAGGTGATCTGATTAATCTCTGATAAAGGTAAAACTTCAAGGTCTTATTTTAAGCGGAAAATGAACCAATTATCTGTTGAGTTATAGTTCATCACATTGAAGTTTAGTTGAGATATTTTGAAATTATAAGTAAACGGGGCAGAATATATACGCAATTTAAAACTAACTTCAGTTATTAAATGTGTCAAATTTCGTGATAGTAATGATTTTGATAACTTTAGGGTCCTTTTGGAACAACCAAAAGAATTCTAGTCTAATGACCGAAAGAAAGATCTATGACTATGCGAATCATTTAGCCAGCATTTCTAACAACTGTATCCCTGCTATGGATCAATTTTAGTAAATTACAAATTATGTACGTTTCTGCGAATTTAGGAGAAAATTTCGAATGATACGTCATATCTGAACTTTAAACTTATGTGCAGCACTGCTTCGAATGAAACAGAGTAGACCAATGGCATGGTCCTGCAACACATACTGCTCTAAAGGAAAATCTTATTTGAACAATAAGATTGAGGAGTTTGAAAATAAAATTTCAAATCAAAACTCAATAGTCAAGTGTAGTGCACTCACAAGTGAAAAAAATGTCATCTGTTTGGCGAGATGAGTGGGTAGATGGCGCAATGGTCTCCACGCCCCATAAATTGGCGGTACACAACGGAAAACTCGCATGCAGAGAGGATTAGGTAGGTTGCTATGTGATGGAGCTGTTGACATACTTCCTCGGCTAATATCCTGTTCACAAGTAAAGGGAATGGTGACAGAAACAGCAGTAGAAGTAGTAGTAGCAGTAGTAGTAGTTGTGGAAATAGTAGTTGATGACAATGGTGTAGTGGTGATTATTTCTGTAGTGCGTTGAGGTGATGGTGAAGAACGTGGCGAACTCACGTGTGATGTGACGAGATTCGAGCTCAGTCGACTTTTAAACAACGACCACCAGTGGGCAAGATGCTCTGAGAAATGGACACTCGCCGACGTCTGTTGCCATGGTTTCACTGGACCCAGAAAGTGTACAATTTTCACCTAAATTAAACAAACGAAACAAAGGAAATGAAATAAAACAATATGTGTCTTTAATTTATTGAATGGTCAGTCTAATTAACAGTAGTGCTCCTTGAACTAAGATACGAAAATTTAGATACATCTAGAAGATTGCCTAAGTTTGAATGAAATTAGTCATTGACATCATGACAGTTTGTCTGGACCCAGGAAGTGTACATTTACTTCTAGGACAAACGAAACTTCTAGGACCCAAGTTTTGCTGTAATCCCGAAATGCCATGACTTTTTTCAAACAATGAAACAGTACCAGTGACCCTTGAATGAATTCTTAATATCTCAGGGATCTCTCTGTAAATAATGTTTATAACCCGAGAATTTCTATTTAAAACACCAAGTCTACTTGAAGACCCCCGTTAGGGAACTATAAGAAACGCACCTGGGCACCATACTTTTTGAAAGCAGCCGCATAAGTGTAAATTGCTCCAGCGGTCATATTGTAAATGAAAGATAATCGAAAAGCTGGAGGTTTATCTCGCCAACCTTTGAAGAACTGATTCAGTAGACCTTGGTCACCACCTGAAATACTTAGACAACAAGTGCTTTTTGTATATTTTGTTATACACTATCCTAACTTCTCTGCTAGGATATTAAAACAAAATCCTGTATATACAAGAAAGATCAGAGTTGAGTTAGTGAATTCGATAGGATGAAAGATAATCCAATGGAGGATGTATAACTCTACTGGTCTTATGAGGTTTTCCAACTTAATAAATTTGGCCTTTTCGACATCCTTTCAGATATCTTGACAAAAAAAAAAGGAATGGATAAACAAATCGTATACCGTCAAAGGAGCCATGTTCCAGGGCGAAGTTCAAAATGTCCAAATATGTCTGTTCAGATGGCCTGTAAACGAAAACACCCGAATTGAAGCAATCCGGCCAACCAATGTCTGCTACAGCAGACAGTTCCTCGTGATCGAATAATTCATCAGCATTTTGCAAAACCTGAATGTAACAAAAGACCGTGCTTGATAGATAAAATAATGACATAAAAGCCATGCATATAATTATTGTAACTAACAAGGCAATCAGCATCGAGGAAGACACATTTGGTGTACTGTGTAAGCCTCCAGCAGTGTATCTTAGTGAAAGTTACGCCCAGATCAGGTCTACCAATCAAGCGCAAATTGACGGAATCATTGCTGTCCAGAACGTTCACCACATTGATACTATCAAATGTCGCAGCAAGTTCATCCCTTTAAATTGAATCATTTCTTGTTCAATCTCATAAATTTCTTTTCTGTTTATATTCTTATAAACTGGCTGACAAAAAAGTTTCAAGTGCAAAAGTTATCATCAATACTAAGTCTGAAGCTATGGCAGACCTAAGTTGTTGTGATACACCAGTTGTAATCATGCAATGCAGCTTTTTAGTAGTTTGTTGAACCTTCAACGAATGAGCCAAAACAAGTGCCCCAATAGCATAACCATCCGACGTTACCAATGTCACCCATGCTTCTGTCATTATTCCTGCAAATTACAAAATGCAGCTCTGCCCGAATGCGTATACAACTAATGCAATAGCATGCATACATGACGTGTAAATTGTAACTACTAAAACACGACATATTTTACATCTGCATATCAGGTAGTCCGATCTGTATTCCTGAATTCTTCGCTGAGTAAACAAACATGAGATTATCCATTCTATCTTACTTATACAGTTTACCGTTTACAAATATTATTCAATACAATACATTTCAATATATTTCAATATTTACAAATATTATTTAAATTTCGAAATGATTCGTTCTTTTAAAATATAATAATGGAAAGGAAGGAATGTTAATTTCTTCAAACAAATGAATGAGACAATGTGATAGGGACAATTTACATCAACGTCTAAATGAACTTTGTGTTCTTCTGTTTCACATCTGATAAAGAAAAAAATTGAACATTTCATGGACTTTTACCGAACCTTACCTTCCAATTCAAGTTAAATTAATTTAATTGCTGAGTCAGATGAATGAATCAAATTCAATGTAAAAGTATATTGACGATACAAGCCGAAAGGTCGATTTAATTAAGCATAGGAATTTATTTCTTTAAATCAAAACCAAAACCAAAAGAGCAATTTGAGCCTTGAGAAAGGAAAGATGAATTGGATAAGAGTGGGATAAGAGCGGAATTTAAATGCATCTCTTCTGTAACGTCGAAATATTCTTCAAGCTAAAGAGCTAATAGCAATTAACATCAATAGCGGAAGTAATTCATATCGTTGATTTGTGGGATACCATAGCCTCATTCATTTAATTTAGCGAATCCTTGTTATAGTAATCTGTCCAATATCCTTTTGTTCTTTTTGATTTAGCATGAAAAAGTGCTTTTGAAAATCAAAAATTTCGCTTAGCAATTGGTGATGATATCTGCGCAGAATAAAAAAAATTATATTTTTCTGTTTGTGATCATATTTCATCTGTCTAGATAGATAGATAGATAGATAGAGAGAGAGAGAGAGAGAGAGAGAGAGAGAGGAGGAGGAGAGAGAGAGATA
>NW_018108191.1:19635-23758 GCF_000183805.2 Loa loa | reverse complement strand
GGGAGAGAGAGAGATCTAAATTTAAAACTGCTTAGAGACTGAGTTCGTTTACTGCTTGATATTGAATAGCATCACTCTTATCATCAAAGCTATTCTCCAATACTGCCAGAATTTCATTTCTTTAAACAGTTATTAAATGTTTCAAGAAGAAGAAGTGCTATAAAGAAAGAAACATTAGCAATGGTTTATAACATATCGTTAGTAGTGTTCATGCATTTCATTACTGTAAGATGAATGAGTTCTGGAAATAAACTTTGTTAAATTCAATAAAAAAACCGGAAAAAGGAAGTTTTTGCTGTAAGAAAAAATAAACAAAAGTGATTTATACAAAAGCGTTTCCAAAGCATAAACAAAATTTAAATATTAATGAACAAATAATAAATAATTAAGTAGTTATAAACAAACAAATAGTCCTCGGATTTAAGTTATTAAATGGAGTCAGAAATCGGCTAGAATTGCTTGTTAGCATC
Source organism: Loa loa (assembly GCF_000183805.2). Lineage (NCBI taxonomy): Eukaryota > Metazoa > Nematoda > Chromadorea > Rhabditida > Onchocercidae > Loa > Loa loa. The sequence continues at coordinate 23,288 of NW_018108191.1, read as the reverse complement.
TTAAGCAATCGTTTAAATATGTGAAAGAATTTAATAAACTAACTAAATAAGGTTAGTGTTTTTTACCAGTCAATACAGTGGAGTTGATGTCCACAGTCATACTGGTATTTAATTAATGCTAGTTTTTAATTAATAAGTTAGTCCCCCCTGTAAAGTAAAATAATTAGTTTGTTTTGTTGTACTTGCATTGCGTCACTTCTTACCTGCAAAATAATGCCGATTGATAGTGTAGGAGAAGAACAAGGTTTGAAAGATTTATGTGCGCAAGATGTATTCCAAGCAGAAAACTTGTAGTAGAGTTGTAAAGGCCACTATGACGACGTTCCAAAGGTAGGAAAGTTTTAAAGATCTAATAATCAATTGGATAAATGATTACGGCATCAGGACATTTCTTTTGTGTCAAATGGCGCTGTTGGACAGGTTGAGAAACTGATTTTAGTTCTGCTGTTTCCAGTGCCAAGCACAATTAAATGGCAACATTAATTAAGGACAAAAGTTAGCAAGCGAAGGTTATCTAATTCTAGAAATAGTTTTTGAAAAATCGAATGAAATAGGAACTGAAAATATAGCAACAAAGCTTTCATCTTAACTTTATGTTGAATACGGTTATATATCTCTGAAAAAAATTACAGAAATTTCGATATGGTTAGTGCCAGCACCTGTTCAATTTATCAAACATTTAACTGCTGGCACTTTTCTCAGCTCAACAGGCAACATTATTTTCGATCAGACCCGAAGCTTAAAATTGTCCTTTAGCTTACAGTGTCACATAACCATCGCATAAATGCGTTAACAAAGTATTTTAATCTACGTGAAAGAAATAACTTGAAAACGTATCAGTAATTGAAACCATTCATTAAAGATGAAAAAAGAATTAATTCCTAGACGTTTACATCACAAAATAACAACTAAATGCCAAACATCTGAACGAAACAACTGATGTTGGATGAAAGTTGCAGTTGAAATGTAATTTAACACACACACACACACACAGACACACACACAGACAGAAGATGGACACACACACACACACATACACACACATATATATATATATATATATGTATAGACAGGTACAAAGAGGAAAGTGGAGAAGTGGAAATGATTGTTAGCATACTTTGCTGATAGTATACCGAAGAGAACAGAGCCACTCCATCAATCAGTTGGCCTATCCATCCTCAAACTCTTCTATTATCAAAGAACAGCCAAAGGTGTTGATTGCTATGCTAGCAGCAACTTTTCTGAGACAATATTGAAGAGTTGCGTCCCACAAAAATTAAATGTCAACACCAATGAGAAGAGCATTTACACTGTAATTCAAAAATACCGATTCGCTATTTTGTGTGACGTATTTTAATTAAGTTCTATGATTGGCCTAGATTATAACCTTGTTCTCTTCTAACTCTTCATGCAGTTCATGTTGGCTATGTTTTGACCTACATCTGAGCTCAAAGGTATGATCCCTTTAATTTACTCTCCTGGACTTAATGCTATCAGTGTGCTTATTTCCAACAGGATATTGATAAAGAAAATGGAATATTGTTCATCTAGACTCAATTTTTATTATTTTTATTGCTTATATAAATGTCCGGAAAAAGCGGACAATATGTTTACAGCTACTGTAAAAATGTTATATCTATTCAACATTTATGGCTAATTTCAGGAAAAAAAAAACAAAAAGAGCGCTATTAAGTCAATTTGCGAGATGCAAGTAACTAGTTTAGATTTACATCTAATTAAATATTGAATCAGATTTTTGCTGAATTTTGAGTTGTAGTCTGAGTTTAGCTTGAACTACTTAAGAGTTCTTTCCAGGTTGATCTAAAAGGTAATCCCGGATGAACTGGTTTTTCCTCTTCCTTAGTTATACAGTACTTTTAATTATTAAAGAACTCTAATTTGTACACTACTGCTTAAATTTCATTTCTTTTTTAAAAGTCGGAAAGCAAAAGAACCACATATACTCTTGTGACATCTTTTAACTGGAACAGAAATTTTTGTAAATGACATCAGCTGATTGAATGGGGAAAAAAATAGATGCACGTGTTTAAATGTATCGAGAGATCCTGGGAGCACTTATTCAGCGGGTTTGATTGAGAGTAATCAAATAATAGCATGACAGAGTAGGATGGTCCCAATGGTAATTATAAATAGGATAATTAATAATTTAGTATCTCATGTCTTATCTTATGCAGGATGATTAATTCTTTTAGAATTCACTAATATTGGTTCCTGTATTTTCTCTAACGTTACATTGCAAAGCGTCATCATGTAATTTTTCAAGCAAACTGCGCCAATGAAAGTGAGCGCTAATGATTGATTGATTGAGTTGAAAACCTTGAAATTTTTCTTTTCATAGTTTGAATTTAACACATTATTGTTTAAAGTGAAAATGTGATGAGAGGAAATGATACCTTATGTGTTTTTCATGGCAAACCGCACATCCATAGGAGACGATATCGGATTTCCGATTTAAAGGAGTTATACAGGTTGAAATCCATTTTTGTTTTATTTTATGCAAATAGATGACTATTACTCTTTTGTAATGATGTAATCTATAACCCTGCTTCTAGACATTCAAAACGATTGTAAGTCTTTAACTGGCAGTCATATTCCTGAAGAAATAAATTATCTTTCATTTTTCGATTTTGGTTTCCGTCAGATGAAGTCTAGCTGTTAAATTTTAATATGAAAGAGATAACGAGATTCTTTTTGATGACAGTGAAGGAGAAGTGACATGTGTTCGTGTGCTGCTCAGATTCATAACAAATCTTTTCATTTCACTGATTTTTTGACGTTTTTGTCACGTAGCTTAATTCCATGAAAAGAAACATATGCAATAAGGATGTCAAAATGATAATCTTTACGTGACTTGCAATGACTTAACAGGTTATATTGCTGAGAAGAGCTCATCTAGTAAACTAAAAAAACCCATTGACAAATGAATCCTTTCTGATATTTTATGCATTGTAAAAAGAAAAGTGGACCAGGTTTTCTTGAGGATTAATTGAGTAAGCAACCACTGGTAAATGTTATGACCGGAGAGTTCGTAATTTGTGTATCAAAAATTTTATTTCATTGAATTTATAGCTATCAATGAAGCATATGTGAATAATTATCATTGACAATAATAGTGGATCGTCTGCTGTAGGATATTTTTGGTGATTCTTGATCCGCCGAAGTTTCTGCAATGTTCTTTGAAATTACGATGGCTGAAACGAAACCAAGCAAGAAAAGAAGTATTGGTAACAGTTCACTTTGAGATTTGCACTTACATTAGTAGTAAACAGTAGCATCTGCTTGACCATATACCCATTTATTAATTCAAAACAATTTTCTGTTCCATCGACAGAAAACCTTTTTGAGTTGTGATTTTGTTTTTACCAATATCAATTTTTAAAAACTATTAAGAAATATAAGTCAATAGTTGTAATAAATGGATGAATGGATAAACCCTTTTGAACATCGTTTTCAACAACATTGATGACTGATTTCCTTCTGTGCATAAGTAGGCGAAAACATGATAGCGTCAAATAAATTGAATACAATGCGCCAAATGAGTAAAGGCTTGGCAATAGTAACAAAAGCATCAAGGAACAGTTAAACCGCAAACCTATATATATATATATATATATATATATATATATATATAT
>NW_018108191.1:15093-19136 GCF_000183805.2 Loa loa | reverse complement strand
GAAGACGACAATTAATAATACCTTTTAACTAAAAAAAAAAAAAAATTTACTTGAGGTTAAGATTTCTAGAAAAAATTTAACCTTTGGTTATATGACAAGTTGTTAATGTGATAAGCAATATTGCTGCAAAAAGTAGAAAAAGTGATGTGAAAAGGTGAGGAATCATCAAGTATGGTATTATCCTTTGCACTGAATATATTGTACCAACAGCGCTAATGAACCACGAAATCTGCAAACATCGCTGTTGTTTCTCAATCATTTGAACGGGGAAGACATTAAGGATACAAAGCGCAAATTCCAAGAAATCATCGAAAGCATTTACCATACTTATCATTGAAATTACGGAAATTACCTGCACAATGACGAGAGGTATCAAACAGTCGAAATGTAGCACATACTTCAACTCACCATGTGTTGCAGTATAGATCTCTGCACCTAAAAGTTGTAATCCCACAAGAGAGATGTCTGTCACCTGATTTCAAGACAAACTTTCATTTCAAGTGAGTCTTTCCTAGTTTTCCACTCACCTGTTCATGTCCCATTCTAGGGAATATGCATTCTCTTCTTGAATAGAAAGCAAAAGAAAATGTTAACTTCATCAGGTGCTTTTACTTTTTCTTTTTTTTCTTTTTTTTCACACCTCGTAAATAGCTAAGAAGAAGGAAGGCGGTAGCTTGCACAATCACAATAGCTTGTATAGTTAATGTTGCGAAATATATGGCTGGTAGACGCGCAAAACGACAACAATCCTTTCTGATCCAGGAATGTCCCATCTGTAAATATGTCAACACTAGAAAGATAGAAAAGCATCTCTCAATAGGACGGTCCTATTCTGATATTGCCAGAATGTGGCATGAAATTTAACTTCCCTACGATATATGCAGAAATTTAGATAGAACATTTTTTAAAGTCCGCTTCGACATCTTGCATTCGTTATACTCATACTATCTGGATGACTAAGTCATAATATAGATCAGTACCCAATTTAATATTTAGTGAAATGATAGACTGAAGTGAAATTACGTACTCTTTTCCATTTAAAAAATAAATTTTACAGATGAATTTGTAATTTGGACGCTTAATTCTTTTATTCCTCTTCCCTCCTTTTTCCTTCTCTAATTTTTTTTAAGGACTGAAAAATCTTGACTGCGAGAAAGTTAACGAATTAATTTTGAGATTATTCGCAACTTTTAAATTTCTGAATGTGTTAGCAAGATAAAGAAAAATTAAAAAAGTTTGAAAGTACCATAAATCCAAACAGTTTTCGTCGATTCAAACGTTTTTTTAAAAAGATCGCAAGTAAATTTCGCTGTTGCTGTCAGTAAAATTCACATTGATTTAATATTTCTTTAAAATAGTTCGGAATGGACGAAATCGTTTCGTATTTCTTTGAGCAGCAGAATATTCTGCGATTTCCTGAAGCGACCTGCTTGTCTCAGTCCCACTGATTTCTTCGCATATCGATTTCGAGAACTTTGGTCAGGAAGAGTTTCAAAATGATCGATTTTTTAGTTTAATTCGGTAAATGAAAAGTATGTTTTTCTGTAATTTATTATGTCAGAAATATTTTCTTTTCCATTTGTAATTCTAAAGTTGTAAAATCTTCAGGATAACTGCACCTAAACATATTTCTAGAAGTATTATTAAGAAACGAAATGAAATATCTTTCCAAAGAATTTCAACTGCAATTTGATAGAATAGATAGATCGAGAAATAGAACTGGATGAAAAAATGGAGAATAATTTGAATTCAGTCGCCTGAAAGACTAAAGCGCCTGTCCCTAGTATGGAACCTCGCTCAGATAAGTAATATTATAATCTCACCAGTATTTCTACTGATAAGTAATAGTAACAGTAATATTATCAGTGGCTAAAACAGCAACAATAATACAAAACAATACAATGACAAAATTAATGAAATGAAATAGGACAATTAATGAAATAAAAAAAAAGAGTTAGAGGAAAGGAAAAGTGTTACGTTTGTCAACTAGCTGTTGAAACTAAATTACCTAACTTGTTCGTTGCCTTGGTTTCATTCCTCATTCATTTATCCATTCACGCATTCTATATCCATGTGAAGAGGACTTCACCACTTTTATTTTTCCTATCCGTTCTTTTCCGCCCTGTTCACATCACATTTAATAAACTCTGATGTGAAAATTTTTTAATAGGTTAGCTGAAAAAATAGGCAATATGTTGGGGATTGATGGATTTTCGGTTTTAATTGTAATGTAATAATTAGTTATATGAAATGACACCGAGAAGTGCCATCACTTTCTATTATAAGTTATTATATACTTTTTGCAGTATGTAATTATTTGAAGCTCATTTTAATTAGAGAAATTTCATAATTTCGAAGTCAAACAATTTTGTGGCACTTACAAAATTCCGATAAATTAGTTATATAAAGTAGAAATTTGAATCATTAATCTTTAAAACAAAAATATACCGTTGGGTTAATAACTCTTCGTGATACGGTAGTTTGAATACTAAGCCTTAATTCGTATCTCAATCAGTTGTGTCCATATCCACGACATGATAATAATCATTGGTGAAAGTTGGAAATATTCAGAAGAGTTATTGTGACTACAAGATTGTAAGCTAGCGTTCACTGCACTTTGTGTAACTTCAACTGTAGTTATCCTGGAATAAGAGGATGATTTGGTAACTCAAACAACCTAATAAAAGTTCTTGAATATAAAATACCGTCCCACACTCGCCATCAATTCACAATGAACAATAATGAATCTGAAAATCACAATTTTCTTTAAAATTGTAACGGTCACATAAAACAATTTGACATAAGCCGTCATTTGTTAGCAGAATGAAACAAACACGAATTCATTTGCATATTTCCTTTTTTCTGATTCATATTAAATCTTCTGTGCCCTAAATTTCTTTCTCAATACATCCTATCAGCGAAATATTTACTTGTTTTATTTTTTTCTTATTGTGAAGAAATTAATGAAAAAAGAGGAATTTAAGAACCTAAAATTATCTGAAAAAGCAACAATCATGACGGAAACAGCTAACCAGTTCCGGTGACCGAATTTCTTGTTTCGTATATAAATGCAATCTGGTGGCAGCTTATTTCAACCAATAGTACCATCTTTTTCATGTATTCTTTCTTGCTCTTTTCACTGCTTTTTTTAGTTTTATTGGTGACAACGTGCACTCCTACTAATCCATCAGGTTTCTTTTCATTAATTATACCAATGTTATAATAACTCATTCACTGTAAACATATTGCTTATTTACAAGAAGTTTTGCATATTGTTGAATTTTTGCTGTTTGTTTTCTGCAACAATTTTGAATTAATGGATTTACAGTGGAATGGAAACAAGATTGGAGCGGGAAGTTGCCATCAGGAGGAATTGGAATGCACAGAGGTTGGATTGGATTTGGTTCTAACCAGAATGGTAGAAAATACGTTGAAAATAGATGGCAAAATTTGTGGCAGTCTGGAAATAATGATGGGGATTCTGTTTGGAATAAGAAACAAACCTTAGATGACAATTGGGATGTATCTGACAAACGCAAGTGGTCCTGGGGTAATGGTGGTAGTCATGGTTGGGGTATATGGGGTACTGGTATTGGAAAGCATGATACAAGCAGGCGATGCTGTTACGGTATTGATTCCGGAAATGATTGGAGTGGACCAGAAAACGGTTACATTTTCTGGGGTAACACCAATATGGATAGCTGGAAGAGCAGTGGCGGTGGTGAAGGATGGCGCAAATGGGAAGGTTGAAAATCCTCTATCGACTTTAACATACAACTGTTTTGATTCTTACCTTAAAAAATATAGTTAACAGTAGGCCATTACAACGGAAAAAGTTTGGTGGTTCTGTCTTTGATTTCCCCTACGAAGATTAGAAAAGGTTTCTGAAAACTTTTATGGTGCTCAATGCGTCACGCTATCCATCGGATCGAATATGACTCGTTCATATCAGATTACCAGCAAAATTCTTTCTTTAAAATATAAACAAAATTTAATAATGTCAAATTTGAAAAGAGATTTTCAGAGAACTTTTTAAACTCTAC
>NW_018108191.1:4371-14952 GCF_000183805.2 Loa loa | reverse complement strand
AACGCAAGTGGTCCTGGGGTAATGGTGGTAGTCATGGTTGGGGTATATGGGGTACTGGTATTGGAAAGCATGATACAAGCAGGCGATGCTGTTACGGTATTGATTCCGGAAATGATTGGAGTGGACCAGAAAACGGTTACATTTTCTGGGGTAACACCAATATGGATAGCTGGAAGAGCAGTGGCGGTGGTGAAGGATGGCGCAAATGGGAAGGTTGAAAATCCTCTATCGACTTTAACATACAACTGTTTTGATTCTTACCTTAAAAAATATAGTTAACAGTAGGCCATTACAACGGAAAAAGTTTGGTGGTTCTGTCTTTGATTTCCCCTACGAAGATTAGAAAAGGTTTCTGAAAACTTTTATGGTGCTCAATGCGTCACGCTATCCATCGGATCGAATATGACTCGTTCATATCAGATTACCAGCAAAATTCTTTCTTTAAAATATAAACAAAATTTAATAATGTCAAATTTGAAAAGAGATTTTCAGAGAACTTTTTAAACTCTACAACGTAAATGATTAGAACTTTTGTAGTCAATGGTGACGGACTAGACAAAGCAGGCCACGAACATGGTGGATGGAAAAGTTGGAAAAGTGGCACAGGCGGTGGAAATTGGGATAGCTGGAAGAGTAACGAAAAACCAATAAATGCTAAAGCAGAAGCCTATGCATCCGCTTCTATTGATCCCTAACTTCTTCATGTAGTATTTTGGTTGATGAATTAAATTTTGTCCTCTCAAATTATTACAAAAGGATAGAATTTAAGAAATTTATTGACAATTTTGCTTTCTTTTCTAATAACAGCATTCATCAGGTTTCTTTGTTCCACATTCATCTAATCAAAGTAACCAACAGTGACAATGCTTTTACACTGCCTGATATAATCCTTGTCCAAAAACTGTTCATATTGCTACTGTGATCTTTTGGCCTATGTTACATTATAGGACTTTTTGTGAAATCCAGACGTATTCTCTTTGAAAGATGACTGACAGGATGGTGTTTTGTATTTTCTTCATGATTAAGACTATAGTATGCAGAATTACGTAAACCCCGGAAATAAAATTTTTTCATTTTCAAAATAACTTCAACAAAAGGCAACCAACAATTCATATGTGAGTAATTGAACTTGTTAACAAATATTTAATGAGGCGAAATTATGCGTTGTCATTATTGTGCTGTTGAACGTCAAAATAAAGAAGTTTGTTTATTTATTTCAAATGCAAAAATAAGATTGATGGCTTTTTTCATTGTGAGCACCAATAAAATGCTGTAATATGTGAATTTCGCAAATAATAACTGACCACAAGACTCGTTTTGCATACATTTCTTACAGTCTTCGAAGAAGTCCTAACATTCCACAATGTGTGATAATTCATTGAGACTGGGAAACGGATATGAGAATTAGCGATAGAGAGGAAAAATTAAGAGGAAACAAGATCTTTTGAGGGATATATAAATCTTCTTCGATGATCTCCAGCAACTGAACAAAATGTCTTCAGCTACTAAAAACTTTCGAGCGCTAATGTTCATTATGTTCTCTCTTATCATCGGTATGATTTCTTTTTCCTTCAAAAAGAAATTCCTTCTTATCGATATTGTTCAGTATTCTTTCAAATCCATCAATTTGTGATGCTATTAGTCATCCATACAAACATAAACTTGATAAGTAACTATGAAAGATCAAGCCTTTTTACTCCAGTTTCTCGATATAATTCATATTAATGTATTCTTAATGAATGTTTTGAGGAATATTTTCACTAAAATAGTATAAACTTTTCGAATGCATGAAAATTAATGAAAATACGATTGTTTATATTGTAGGCGCTATCAGTCCACCAAGTTCAAAACCAATGGACTACACCGATGTTGATACGATAACTCAGCCGAGATTACTGAACAAACCAGGAAGGTGGAATATGGAATATAATTACGGCAGGAGGTACGAGCATTCTAAAGGTCAAGAGTGGGGTACTGGCTACAACAATCAATACAATGATGTAAATGTTACAAAACCGAAACTGTCGCAAACGGAACTATCACCTGTACAATGGACTTCTTCTAACACAGATAAATTCAAAATACATGCACAGGGAATATCCGAGAGGAATGATGAACAGCAAGCAAGTATGCTGCGATCCAATGATCAAAAAAAGCAATTCCAAGAAAAGACTGGTAGTGAGGTGAAAAATTGGCATAATTGGCCTAGCAAAAATATAACATGGCCAGGCTGGGTGCTCAAAGGGAATCATTTTAAAAAACAGCTGGTACCATGGTGGAATACTGGTAATCAGCAAGTAATGAAAGCACAAAAAGTTGCAAGGTTTATGTCTGGTGAGGCCATTACGAAACAAAAACCTCCATTCTGGCCTGGTTCTGTAGGTTGGACAGGGGATTTGGGTCCTTTTGGTGAAGTACCATCCCCACCATGGCTTTCTAAAGATTTTACCAGTAACTGACGCCAAAAGTAGCTGATGTAAGTCTAGTAGAAAAAAGTATCCGACCAGCTTAAATGTTTATCAAGTCAAATTCTGATTAACTTTTTTAAATTAACTTTATTGTCGATGCATTCCCTACCAATTCAACCTTTGTTCCGGTATTTCATAGTGCTCCTTACTTCTGACTTAATTTTCGCGTTTTCTGCTAAGGTGACATAAGTTTCAGCTAAGTACACAAACGAATTTGATCGGATTCTTTCAAAATTGTCCATTTTGCTCCGAAAAATTACGCATGTTGATTGTGTCGTTAACTTTATTTTGATTTATTTAAAGCAAAATTCCATCTTCATTAATAAAAATTATCAGTGTCCTTTGACCTAATTGCAATAAGTACCACTATAGCCACCAATACGTACACATATTGGCCACCGATTGTATTACCGTTGTTACAGCTGAATTTGAATTTTTTAAATCTACTTGTTTCCACAAATTTTTTGGGAACTTTTTGCATTTAACACTTTACTTACAAAATACATTTCTACAACTTACACAAAAAAGTGATACAATTGTTAAAAATGATAAAGTGTCGCAGACATCTTAAATAATGCATGTACATGCATGCGATACACCCTGCCTTGACTTGCAACATGTTTTGTGTCTGGATGCTTCTCCTGTTGAGATCGATTTTAACCGAATTTCAAAAAATTAAAAAATGCATTAATGAATGATTTTGTTTGGATATGTGGACGGGTGATATTCATGAAAATGTCACATGATGTTGCGGTCATTTCTTTGTCCACTGCTTCCAATGAGATCGTTGGCGTTTAATATAACAACTGGTAATAGCAACATTCTTGTATCAATTTTTATTTGTTATCTGGTGCAAGTGAATTCCTGAAGGTAGAGACTTGAGATCGAATCAAAGAAACGAGCGGAAATGAGCTGTGTGCTGTGGAAGCAATATGAGCAGGTGTATTTTTTCGGATGGGCACTGAATTTCAATGAAGATGAATTTTGTTCCCAAGCATGAAATCATTTGAATTGAAAGGTATTCAGCAAGAAGCCGGATAATATTACATTGTTAGAGAGAACCAGTATTACCCTAATCAAAGAGTAGATGAAATGAAAAGTGACAGCATCTTGAGAAAAGCGTAACATAACGTTCCTCAGCGTGTACTTTGTCCCGTTGTACTGATTTGGTGAGAGTGATGGAATGTTGAAAGAAATGTGATATATGTGTTCCAGAAGGGAAAAAATAAAATTGAAAGTGAAAAGTGATTGACAAGCGATGACCACTTAAACGGAATAGGTCCCTCATCAAACAGTTATTATAGTTGACACAGTGACACCAAAAAGAACATAATTAAATATGACGCAACGAAATGCTTCGAGATATGATTCTCAGAATTGATCATTCCGTCTCTTCCATGCCTTTCATGCTAACATCACAGTCTGTCCCGATATCGAAGGCTTAATCTGTTCCTTCACAATTCTTCCAACTGGAAAACAAACCCCATATTGATGACAATTTCCATTGATGACAATTTCCAACTCTTCACCACATAAAATACGTTTCTCTATCACAGATCGCAAGTAACTAGATCGTGCTAAGGGATGTCCGAAGTTATCCAGTGACCGGATGACTGGACAAAATGCATGGCATGCACTGATTTCAGCTTTCAGTTTCGCTTTTGCTTGGACGCGGTGTTTGCATTGCGAACCAGATGGATCGATTAAGTTCGTTAGGAAGTGTGCTTTTTGGGGTGTCATGGAACCCGCGGGGAATGGAGGACGATGGGAATGGAGATGTGGTATGTCCTTAAAGTTTTCAGTTTCCATCAATGATGATATATTGATTTTTTCTAGTAGAAAATGCAAATATGGCTTCGGAATCTCTAGAAAGTACTTGCCGGAAAATTTGACATTGCAAGATAACTGTGGTGGATTTATAAGCGTAAGAAAATAGAATTGGTTCATCGAGGAGTAGAAGATTCTGAAGAATTTCCAAAAATTTATGAGCTGCTTTAAACTGGCAGCATCTATGACTTCTTTGTCTGCTACATCTTAAGTTCATTTTTAATTTGGAACTTTAGAGTCGTATATCAAACTCCCTCGGGGTTTGATATTTCTGAATCTTCCATCGTTCGTCTCTAGATGCATCTTCCACTTTATATGCTTATTAATTGTAAACTATGTCAGTTTATTTTCTGCACAGAGCAAGATCTTCATTCCTAGCATCACAAGTAAGACTTGACTTGCCAAGTGGATGTTCCCGATTGTAACTTGCAGAATTTATTATCTGTTAGTAACACAAGCACATGTTATCGAAGTGTTTAGATTCACAAATTAACGCGAGAAGAATACAATGAACCAATCCAAGATGCCTATGTGGAGTCAATGGCACGTATGTCATATGCGGAACTCGATGACAAATACAATCCAGGTATTCAGGTTGGAGTTTGAACCTTCAGTCTCCGCAACCTAGAAAGTTGCTGCAGACGTCATTTGTACAACCAAGTGTTTGATGGTTTCTCCAAGGATTCCAAGAAATTGCTACTTTTCCAAGAATATAGAAAAACTTAGTTTTCAGCATAGTGTTATCGGTGTTATTTAAATAATATTCCTCAGGTCCGACGTTACCAGATGGAACTGTGAACTTTGAATGTCATTGTGTTGGTCACTTAGTCGCCAGCCCATGCGGTCATGAATTTCGTGAAGCAATAAAATGCCAGAAAAGTGCTGGAGAAGCAGCACTGGAGGAAGGAGCTTGCGCGACAGAGTTCATGAATTTTATGAATTGTGTTATTCGAACGGGATGCTTTAAAAGTAATTCGGTCAATCTTGTCTTGAATTTGTTTAGCCTTCACACATCTTGGTGAACATACGTGTAGTTTGTTAGTGGGTTAGTTATCTTTACAGTATCACTTCTCTTGAATGTCACTGTAAAATAACTGTTTAAAAATAATAAATGTCACTAGGTGAAGGAATTTTACGGGAAAAATTTGAATTACAGGTAGACCTGATCATAACGATGATGAAGAGGAGGAAATGGAGGAAAACGCTGAACTGGAGGATTCTGTGCATTCTAATCAAACCTGAAGTAAAACTTTCGATGGTGCCCTAGTTTCTAATTTTTAATGTTCTTATTGCTTTGAAGAATAGTATTTCTGCTTTAAAGTTCTGTTTGGACTTCAAGTGGTTTATGTGTTGTCCTGTTTTTGTAATCCTTCTCACTGTTTGTCTTTTATTTCAGTTTTTCCAATGTTCCGAATATTTTATGGTAACACTTCCAGTGCTTTATTTGTTCGTAATTTTTTGTTCTTTTATTTTGTAAAATTTCATTACGTTGAACAACTGTGAATTTCATAAAAGGTTTGATAGTCTTGAAGAAGTAGAGATTTGTGTAAACAAGGATCCCTATTTCTTGTAACAGATGGTATTTAAGTAGTCGTGAAACTGGATCTACAGGAAAAATTCAAGTTTGTCTTAGTTGTTGATACGTGAATTCCATAATTTGACTAAAGGGTGTAGTCTATGAAACCATATATTAATTTTTTGAGTATTGCCTATATATCATGTACACCAGTCGGTTTCAACATTTCTGCGCAAAACTTATGATTAGAACAAGGAAATTTTGAACGAGGAAGGGTTTTGTTTCCTTTTTCATTTTTTTTGAAAATGATTTCGTCCGTTCTTATGCGATTTTTGATGACATCTGTCAGTGAATAAGAGAATCGGGATCCTACGCACTTCTCGTATTTGTTCCAAATTTTGTGCTTGTTTAGCAAAAGAAAATCAGAAAGATTCGCACTGCTTTTCAGAATTGCAATAATATTTGCGCGGCAAATAAAGTGCAAATATTTGCAGTAAAAGGTGTATTTTTATGGAAAATGTGGTCGGGAGAAGCCCTTTGACTGTTTTTTGGTAAAGGTTATTTAAAGCTAAGCGAAAGGTCGATTGCGTAATATGCATTTGCGTTTGAACGGAGAAGCTTGCTTTGAGCAAACATTGACGATAGACTGGTTGAAAATGACAGTTCTGAGAGTGACAGTGAACGGTCGTTTCTCACTGCTTGTATTACAGTGGGTTTAATTGAGGTCAGAAGCTCTTAACGATCATCGAGCCCTTAATATTACACTTATTAAGGTACATCGTTTCGAACCATTTTAAATTGAATTTAAAGCATATAGATTGGATTGAATTGGCGCAGTTAAATCTAACTTATCAAATTAAAATATCCTGATTTTCCAAACTTGATAAAACGAACGCAAAATAAAGTTCCCGTAATGGAATTGGGACTTGCAAGGTTGCTCTATCAGTTTCAAGTAAGCCGTTAAAATCCTGCCGCATAGTGGCGATGAAAAAAGGGAAATGTTATGCTTTTTCTGAAGGCAGTAACTAATACAGTCGTATTGCCATCATCAATAGGAATAACAGTCTTATGCTTGGTATTATAGACAATTCGTTGAACAACTTGAATTAATTAATTAGTTTCTCGAATTGTCTATTTATTTACTCACTGCCTTATTTTTGATCCAAGTTTTGTATTTTGGATGAAATGTCAACAGGTAATAGTCATGATAAGCCTATATCCTCAGAATTATTGTGAAATAAAGCAGATGTTAGTTCTTCCGTTAATAAAGGGGCGGAAGGAAACGAACTCAAAGGTGTGACCTTTCCGTCTAAGAAGTCTTATCGGATCTTCGATTTCCTTCTCTTGAAATAGCCATGTCTCTCTAGTTTTTTCATGTATCCAAGGGTATTCATATTTTGAGTGCACGGATTAGCACAGTATTTGTTCTCATGTACCGATTGAATAGAAATGCAGTGGTGAATCGCAAGAAAATGATCACTTTTTATCTTTTATCACTGCTGTACTGTTGTCATTTTGTCCTTTCATCATCTTTTCTTTTGCTCTTATTTATTTTTCCTCTTATCATATCAAAAAATCCGGAATAACTGATATAAAATCAGTGCAATATATGTCAAACCAACAAAATTAATGATCTAATCCAGGTGGTACTACTTTCCGGTTTTATTCATTTTCGTGCAAACTTTTGAACTTATACAATAGAATGCATTGAATACTTATACTACCTCGAAGTATACAATCTTTATCACAACCTATTTTAATATGAAATGAGCCATATGTGGCCTGAAAAATGAAATATATGATATAATTATGAAGAATGCTTCAGCGCCGCGCGCCTTTGAACAAACATTAGCGCAAGATAGAGAAGAAAAGATGAATGAAATAAATTTAAATTTGGATTCATTTTTTGGAGTACAAGATGACAGGTAAAGGAGTCAAAAATGTCTCATCAAATTTTATTATTGATCGATTAACATACAATGGTGCTAAGCACTTCATCGTAGGAAAGAATCCAAATCCGCAGTGTACACTAAAGCGGCTACACTTTTTTCTATGCAATCATTTCTGACTGATATCTCTAAACAGTCTAATATATCAGATGCCAATTATTATCTATTCAATCACACCGTTACTAAATTTTCCTGAAATATCTTCTTCATATGTTCTGGTAGATGACGATGACATACAACACGGAATCTTTGAACTTGTAATAGCTAAACTCCTCTCCAGAAAAAACAGCTAACTGAAAAAAGTAAATTACGAATGAATGAACCATACATTTCATATGTGACCTTCTCATTGAAGTTGACATATCAAGTGTTGGAATTTCTTTTTTTTCACTTCTAACTTTAATAAATGTGATGTCAAGGAGTGTGATGATCCACGTTAATGTCAGAATTAATAAAATCTCAAATGCAATTACCATCTTGTAACTACAACAATGAATAGATAGTATTATTCATCGCAATCAAAGACAGTAAGATATTCAGTGGAAGAGGAGAGATACGCAGGGAGTTAGGGGTTAAATTTCGGTCTATTAGTAATTAATTGGAAGATGCAGGTATCCCTTACAAAAAGTTTAGTGAATGAAACACCTCCCATTGTGTTCAATTGCGATTGCGGTACTGATTTTGAAGAGGACTACTTGTCGGTATCTCTTTTAATCCTAACTACCAAATTATACCGTAATAGATTGGGAGCTAAGATTTATGAATTTTTTTTCCCTTTTCGACCTTTTGTTCTAAAATTATTATTTAACGTGCCGAAAATTACTTTAAAGTGATATACTTGAATTAAAAATGGAACGAAATCTGCTGTACACAAATACAATACAAGTAGACTGCAAAATTAAGTTCAGTAATTTAAAATAAATCCATCCTTAAAGTTCTGCTTTCATTCTCCAGTTTACAATTTCAGCCACTTTTATGTCACCGAATTTTGTCATTTAAATTTAAAATGAATCCAGGAAGTAATTTTTTTAGGATTTTTATTTTTGATTTTGGAAATTTTGAAAAAAATATTCAATGAATTAATGAAAAAGAAGATCTTATCAATTTGATTCAATTTGTGTGATCAGAAAATTATATAAATCACTTAGTTAAGAGGATGAAACAGATCAGAAGCACCCATTGACTTACTACTCATTTGTCCATTCGTTTAATTAGTAATGGTATACTATCCTTCGAAACATATTATTGTGAATTTCATTTTCATACATTATTTCCTTACCATTTATTTGCATCTGTTATCAGTTATTTCTGCAAATCCTGGAAAAGTTTGTTTGTACTACAGTACCACGCAGCGATCAATTTCTGATATCATAAACGGTAATAAAAGTGTGAAAATGAAGATATGAAAAGTGTCGTGAAGTAGGAAGGAGTGCTTCCGTCATATCACCTGCTCTCCTTACACTTGTATGTGCTTTAAATAGAAGGCTCTTTAATTTCAGGCGAATATTTGAACAGGTCTGCTTTAGTACCATATTTTCTATTTGTCTTGCCTTATGTCGGCAACTTTTTCTTACATACTTTTCACTTATTGAAGTGTTTTCCATTGCACCACAATCAGCTTGCTCTTGCCAATTTCAAGTACCTTTCAGAAGAATCAAACAATCGCTTCTTTTCTTTTTCGCCTCAATATGCAAAAGTTAACGATCAGATCAAGAATATCTTTTAATTTTCTTTTCTTCTTTTTAGCTTATCCTTCGAGAGTGCTATTGCTGAGAGAATCGGTCCTCTTTGGTATTTGTATTGTGATATCTGTTCATGAAAGGTTCTAAAATTTCTGCAAAAAGATGAGAAAATATTACGAGAGCAGACAAGAAAACAAATGGGGCTTTTTTACTTTCATTTTAAATAGAATTTAAAGGTTTAGCCAAAACTGAAAGGAGAAAGATACGATAGCCTCTTAGGCCATAGATATCAACAAATTTCTATTTGATTAAACAGAAAAGTTAAAGCCACTAAACATTTGATTTGAATTATTTTAAACACAAAACACAAAGATATTGACAGAATTAGTAACTGCTACAGTCAGAATTTAAGGTTAGTCTATTAGTGTTGACCTTTTGGAATGGACTGACTAAGTGTAAAGAAACTGTGCTATCCAAGGCGGAATCTATTCATAACTCAACCATTGCCATGATACAACAATCGTTATAATAACACCTATATCGTACTGTGTGTTTCAAAGAATTAACAAACTAATTTAAATTGGGAATATCATGCGTCCAATTAGATTCTAAGATATATGCATGTTTTAAGGTCTTCTGAAATTTGAAGCAAACTTGATCACCTTTTCAAAATGTCTTTATTACGAAAACTAGGTCATTTACTTTTTATCTGCTAATTTGTTCAGCCGAAATAGATCAAAGTAATTGCGGACTACATCACCGCCAAACTGCTTAACGTAATTATCAAATGGATAACTAGTTGGTTCCAAAATGACCGAATAAAACAATCAGTTCAAAAAGTGACAGAAAGCATAAAGCTATTTACTTGTACTAATGAGAAAAGCAATGAAAAACAAAGTATTCTCAAATTGCATCACTGATATCGGATCTAAATAATTATCAAAGCCAGTAATATTCAGAAGGATTGGGTCTATTGAAGCTCGAAAATTTTTGCATTTGGCAGATTTGAATTCTAATTTTGAATTTGAACATAAATTTTAGAAAACACTTGCGCTAACTTGAGGAATAAAGCATACACAAACACCGGCACACACACACACACACACACACACACACACACACACACACACACACACACA
>NW_018108191.1:0-4093 GCF_000183805.2 Loa loa | reverse complement strand
CGACACACACACACACACACACACACACACACACACACACACACACACACACACACACAAATACACACACACATGCACACACACTGGGTGTAACCAATTGATCAATGAAGTAAAAATGATAGATGAAAATAAATCCCTGCGAGGAATGACAAATAAAGAAATGAACTTAGTAAGTTCTTAATTATACTGCTTTTATGGCACATATTAAATAAACAAATAAGAGTTGACAGGGATATTAGAGGAACGGAATTGAGAAGGAATCAGGTTAGAGTAAACGAATCAGATCATTCAATAAATTTTCGTAATTAACAACCAAATTCAGTTAATGAATGATAAATCCACAGTTTTATCTATTGCATTGATTCTGGGAGAAATGAATTCTGGAAAAAATAAATTCTTTCTCTTCATCTGAATTTGTTATCAATTAGTGTCTATCTCATTCCCCTTTCATGAATTCTTTCAGAGTTCAAAGTATTTTTAAAGCTATTATTTTTGTTTGTTGGATAGTAAAGAAAAAAAAACTAATGACTAAGGTAAGGTGATAGCGACAGTTAATGTTTGAGTAAAATAGCTTTTCTGGGATAAAAGGACTAAGATAAAAATAAAAGATAAAAAGGCTAAACTCTAGAAAGAGTAATGAAATTTTCATCAGAGGAAGTTCTTTTACGATAGTAAATTTTAGATAATAAATCTATCAATCGATTTTATGCATATATACAGCATTTTGAATTTAATTCCAAAAAATCAGAATTTGAATTTTGTTAATTACACATAGGCAATCAATAATATATGTAACAATCATTCAACTGCCAGGCCTTTGTAAATCATTATTGAGTGGATTGAACATTTGTGGATACGAATACGGGGTTGCAGTAGCATTACTTTGAGCATAAGGATTGTAAATATCACCCTGATATGGATAGTAAGAAGGTGCGCCGGTACTGCTTAAACTAAATCCGCATGCAGCATGTGTATGACTCGCACCAGGCATGTATGCAGTTGCAGATTGAGCACCTAATGAATACGCCGATGACCAACCTGAAGAAAAAGGAAGGTTTACTACCTTATTTTATAAGAACTTCGTAGGAATTACAATTTCTTTTATTTATTTTATTAGATTTGTTCACCATTTCCATTCGTCTTTAAGTAATATAGAAGACTTCTAGTTCTTAAATGACCAATCCTTAGATGACCAGCCCGTGGGGAAATATTTGTAATTGATATTTAATTGAATCTACAACGTATCAAATACCTGAAAAATCAGGGAATATCCATTCTTTTCTCATCACAATCTAGCTACCAAGCTTATTGGCAGAGAGTGTTCTACTTAGACAGTTATCAAATAAAAATTAAACTCATTTATTACATTAAAATTACTAGATTTTTTCCAACCGAATTGCCCCTATGTACTGCGGAATTCTTAAGTTTTTCACTAATCAACCGGTCACTAGTCCTGGAAGGCCAAAACTGGAAGATAACAGTGGGTCAAAACAAACAACAACACCTCTTTCTAACTATATGAAATATTGAATTCGGACACAAAATGAACATACCGGCTAAATTTGCTGCATGTGTCGGGTATACTGCTCTCAACGGATACTCTTCCTTGACGGTATTTTCTGAACTGCAAAGTCAACTTTTAAACAATTTTCGATTTTTGAAACTTCTGAATTACTCCAACATTGTTATTAAATCAAGCGAATTAGTAAATGAAACAATGGACAGACTTCAGAAAACTTGCTGACAAACATGTATAGCTTTTACAAACTTACAATGAACGTTAGACTTACCTATTTCCAGTTTTCCGATTAAATTCCGCAGTACCAGGGATTACCAATGGTGAAATACTTTTCTGTGCACTTGATTCACCTTTGTTCGGTTCTGGTGGAGGCGTTTCTGTATGGCTGCTACATCGATCATGATTGTGCCGTACTTGCATCATCCGTTTTTGTTGTCGATCTTTTGCTCGGCGATTTTTGAACCACACCTTTTTGTATGGAAACATTATAAAATTATAATTTAAAATAAAATTATATTTGTTTTTGGGACAAGAAATATCTTTAGTAAATTTGAATAAAAATTTAGTTCGTGCTATTGGGGAAAATCAAGCAAACAACCTGAATTCGAGATTCCTGAAGTCCAATTTTTTCTGCGATTTGTTCACGATGATAAACATCCGGATAATGGGTTTGCTTAAACACTGATTCGAGATAAGAGAGCTGCATAGGATTAAATGTTGTACGTTCTCGTCGTCCTGTCGCTTTACGATTTTGATCACTAAATTTAAATTTTATAATTTAAGAAGCATAACACTCAATTCTTCTAGCTCTTGCCTTCCATTATTGCAACTATATTATGAGAGAGGGAAAATCACTTAGTTGTAGTAGTAGCTGATGGATTCAGATATCCCGGGAAAACAGGTGTCGAAGAATATGCGAACGATGGCTGCGGTCCAAAAATATTGTATGGATACGGACCATTACTCACCATCGAATTACATCAATGTTACTGTATTACAAATGTAATGCTTGCACTAAAATCTTCCTGAAACGGATACATTTATTGCTTACCACATCCTTCAAGAAAATTAATATAAAAATAGCAAAAAACTTTTGTACTAACATTATATTATCTTAAACTGAAATAACTTTGACCATCTAAAACTAACGTAAATCTGACCCTCTAAACCTGACGTAAATCTAACCATCTAAAACTAACGTAAATCTGACCCTCTAAACCTGACGTAAGTCTAACCATCTAAAACTGTATGAACATTGCGCCATCTTAAACTGACACAAGTTTGAGGATAATAAAAATGTCGAATGTACCATAATCAAATTAATACCGAATTGAATCCATTTTGAAAAACCAACGGGAAAACTTAAGAAATTTCAAAGAGCAACATATACATGAAGAAAGTCATTGAACAGAAAATAATTCTAACAATGTCAACTGTCCAACCCTCAACAATTCTATTGCCATCAGGAATGGGTCCTATTCTCTCAATTTCTGATTTGGACATCAAATCTGCGAATGAAAAAGAGATCTTAACAAATAAAGAAAATAACAAAATTATGAGTGAAATGGAATTTTGGAATGGAAAAATGAAAAATTTGAGTGAAACCATTTGTTTCTCAATTAAGCATAATGCCTGTTAAAATTCCAAATTGCATTGAAATACCTTAAAGTTGTTAATAGAGAAGAGAAAGAGGGAAATTTTTCGTATTTCATTTAAAAATAAAAATAAAAAATAAAAAGATATCTGAATTTTATGGGATAACTTCTGATCTCTGATTTTTTTTAGCTGAACTATTCCTCAACTAAAATATTTTTTCCACCCACAGGGTCCCACAATCAAAGTAGACACGCCCAAGACGAAGTAGATGAATGGGGTACGTTTGTCAACCACGCCCAGAAGCATATTCTATGGCACCGTATGACAAGAAATACTACCAGCATCCAATGACGGGATTTACGAATGATCTAATATTCAGATAAAGCAATAGTGAAAAGTCATCAAGCTTGTAAAGGTAGTACACGTGAGCTACGTTACGCATAAATAAAATCCAGGGTCATGAAAGGATTGTGATAAGATGAAATTTAGATTACAAGGAGTATTAAAGTAGAAGTGCATTGAAGATTTGAATATCTCATATGTCAATCATTTTAGAATGTATACAATTTTGTAATTAATTTTATTCCCTAAAAGAGCAAGAAAGATCACCGCTCCTTGAGGACATGAAAAAGAAAGATGAAAATAACCAATCAGAATACAACGTAGTATCATCAAAATTTGAAATACGAATTAAATTTCTTCTTTCTAGATAATTTTGTTATTATTCAAAGAAATGATACGATTGAAATTTACTTTTCGATTAATTTTTGTAATTCAGATAAAGCCTAACTGAGACATTATGGAAATAGGTAAAATATCAACAATTTAGGAGCCCAAAAAGAAGGTCTCTGCTCTACCTTTTCTAATTAATCAATTCCTCAGTGTCACAATTAATTACTTCGCGAAAATTCTAATTCCAAAATAATTTATGATAACATGCAATTATTTTGGTTTCATCATGTTACCTTAAATCAATAT
>NW_018108190.1:733892-742690 GCF_000183805.2 Loa loa | reverse complement strand
GTGTGTGTGTGTGTGTGCGTGAGTGTGAGTGTGTATGTGTATGTGTGCGATCCTGAAGTCCCCAGAGAGTGCATTGGTTTGTTGGCTGAAAAGCTTGAGGGCACAAAACACAGCTGCTTAACGGATACTTCAGATCCTTCTATCCCGACAATCTGCATGTGTGTATGCATCTGTTGGCGTTGTTTGCATCACTGATAATAACAAATTTATACATTTCATGTTTAAAATAATGATAAAAAAAAATCGTTGTGTATGTGTACATGCGTGTATGCGTACGCGTATGCGTGCATTGCAAGCTAAGAAACATTCCTCTTACAACAAAGAAAAACTTTTCTTATTTTGCTTTCTATCGGCAGATCGGATCCTTCAAAATGTTCTTCAATAAACCCACCTATCAACAAAAAACTGTTGTTATTGTTCAGCGGAAAATATCAATCCTCCTATCCGTTAAACTTGAACTGATGTTAGGATGAAAATACTTCTACAGCGTTAGTAATGAAGGTGGGAAAATATAACCAAAAATTACTGATAATAAGCTCTAATTATTTAATCTTGTGATAATTTTAACATTGAAATGTTTTATGTTCCATCTAAGACAATCATCCTATTCCTTGTAACTTATGAAGTACAAATAATATTATCACTAACACATCAAAAACATCGTCCTAATCAAAAATTCATTGTACCAAACAAATAAAGAAACGAATAACAAAAGGGATCTTTTTGCTGTTAACCTTAATATCAATCGAGAATAACCTGGGATCATTGGATGACTTCAAATTCTCGATTATTGAATTAACAAGTTGAGCTCATTGTGTAGACGGAGTTCAAATAACTCAGAGTACTTTGATTAATTTACATTTAATTAGTTTTTTTTAAATGAGTTCCCCTTTATTCGCCATTTCCGAATATTTGAAATCATTAAAAGATGGCACAGCAAGATGATATGGTGCCTTTTCCATCTACACTCGTGAGTTGTGTTTGTGTGTGTATGTGTGTACGTGTGTATGTGCATGTCGTGTATGTGTTGTGTATGTGTGTATATATGTGTGTGTGTACGTCTGTATATATGTGTGCGTGTGTAGGCGTGTGTGTATCCGTGGATAACTCATGCCAGCTGTTCCTTCTCAGCCTTTTCCTATTTCAATAGACTACCTGCAAGAAAATGATATATTGTTTGGAAAGTGGAGGAGGAGAGAAAAAATGGTAGTTTTTTTAATTTTAATATTTTAAAATGGAAACAAAGGCATATATCCTTTGAGAGTTCTTCAGCACTTCAAACTCTTCGTTTGCATCATTGAAATTCGTAAAGTTACATTTGAAAACTTGACGAAAAAGACTGTCACTGCTTCTTCCAAGCTTTCGTATCAGCTAAAGAAGTCTTCTAGTTCTCATTGTTGATTTTATCATTTCATTGGCCTGAGGTCTCCTTTCCCATTAGTTACAGGCCTTTTTTGCGCTATATTTCCATGGAATATTGCTCTGCTCCGTCGCAAATGATTGGCCCGATTTACCGTTCCACATTAAAACGGTTGACTATTCCCAAGCAGTTTATAGCCTTTAAATCAAATTTTATTTTAAATTATAAAATATTTCAGTTGTCACTGTCACAATCCACATGCTTCTCACCATAAATATATTAGCCTTTGAATCTAACTGCTTATATTCATGGTGAGAAGCTTCGATTTTCATATCAACACTGATTTCGAATCGTGCGGTTGACGCAATTTATGCTTCATAATTTACGATGTCTAAAATAAAATTCAAGTTTTTCCTGATTCAAATTAAATTCAAGCAGGTCTTCAGCTGCCTATATGTGAACAAGCCAAAATCTCCAGGTTTCCGATCATTTGACTTATAATATCACTACACAGTTATCTTCCTGATCGATTTTTAGAATTCATTCTTATGTGAACTTAAGTTCGATAGAAATATTCCTCACAAAGTGTTATCTCCTCCATTTGAAACAAAAATGAATGAGAATAACACATATCTGATACTTTTTAACATGTAATTTCAATGCAGACAGATTGGAACTTCAAAATAGAATTTCACAACTTGTAATTTCCAAGGATTTCGATGTATTCAGGTTTGTGTCAGATGAATGAAGGAAATATTCACTGAAATATGATAAAAACAGGTTCTTTTTGTCGTAGTTTCATTAAATATTCACGTACGTGTACATACTTAGCCACTGATAGCTTTTTATTGGCTGAAGAAAGTTAACTCGATCCATTCCACAGTTTCCAGGCTCTACTATTTCCGGGTATTTTCGAAAATTGGCGGAAGAGATTTAGGTTGCTACTTATTATACCGAAATACCGAAACTACCAAAATATGCGGATTTCATGCTCTCAGTCTGTTACCCTAGAATAGACGGTATAGTTCTGCCAGACTACCTTCTTTTATCAACCTGGCAAACAGACAACTTTTTCAAAGAAACTTTATTGAAATACTGGCGAGTTTGAATTTATTCTGAAATATATCATATTTAGGAAGACTGATTTGAATCAAAGGAGTCTCTAGAGATTTCTAAGAGTTTTTTAAAGTGTTTCAGTTAGAAGAGGAAGACTGAAAAATTTACTGAAAATTATCATCTCAAGGTAATCTAGAAATTGTGATGTTAACCTCTAGGTATTGCTTTGCTTTTCCTCAATTTGTGTGATATTAATTTTAGGTAGAGTTTCTGGATAATTATAATATTTTCTATTATTACCATTTCATATATCACATTACTGTTCTCTAAGAAGCGTTAACAACTTCCGACCGAGTCTCCTATTTCTTCCGGGTTTCAATTTCCAGAATTTTTTCCTATCTGTAACTTTTCTATTCATAATAATGTGATTGCTATCACATTATTTTTTCTGTAACTGAATTTTTTTAATCTAACCTAAGAGAGAGTTGACCTTTTGACAACACATACATAAGTGATATGTTGCAATAACTCGTAATTTTTGATATTTTATTTTTGTTCTCAACAAATATTACCTACAAAAGACTTGTCTCGCTAGGAGATACAAAATTCAGTTGGAGAACTCAGAGTCTGGCAAACATCTGTCATCCTTTGGTTAATGACACTAAGGAAGATTGAAAATGGTGGGACAGCATTTACAATGAAGCACATTACACCATGTTTGGTCTATTTCAGACCACTCATTCTATCATCGAAAAAAAAGACGGCGAATGAGAATTTTCGAAGCTGGATAAAACAAAAAGAATATGTATAATGTAAGACTTACTGATATGCAAATTACAAGCAAAGCGAGAGGTACTATCACAAGTAAAACGACTATGAGGAAGTACTGGAAAATGTTTAACTTAGTATCTGGAACATTGAAGTTGTCAATCGGACCATGTTTTATAACGAATTCAGTGTTCCATATCAGTCGTTCTCTAGCAGATATTGGCCTTTGCTTTATTATTTTTTCCAGCTTCTGCGCATTTTTCCGGTAACTGAAAGAAGATATAAATGAATGACTGTTTTACAAAAATTTAAAATATCAGTATGACAGTAATGATCGGTGACGGCATGTGATTTGCTAGAAGAGAGAATTTTTTGCAGATGAAAAGGGTTAAATCTGAAGGACAGTTGCATACGCTGATATACAAATATTAATTTACCTACCCTTCTTCGTGGATGATAATTTTAAGTGACGGAGGCTAAGCCATTTGCCGTAAGACTTTCTTTATTCAGAACAATTGCCACATTCCTATTCTTTGCTGTGCCGGCATTTCTGACCTGATCAGCGAATAGTGGTATGCAAATGAGTGGTACTCCAACACTAACACTTTCCATGAGACTGTTTTGGCCGCAGTGAGATACAAAAGCCAAAAGTTTGTGGTGATCCGTAACTTCCATGAAGTAGTAATTGAGTTCCACAATGGAATAACGGAAATTTTGGCTCTGACTTAACGTTGTTTGAAGTAATGATTTCCATATAGAAAAAGTCAGACGACTGCTCGCAATATTTTCAAAAGAATAAGTTTAATATGAGGAACTCACTGAGAAGATCGTTCTGCGGTACCCATTTTTTCTTAACGACATTGAGAAGATGTACATCTCCTCCCTCCATCTTCCTCTTCATTTTCGTATTTCCATATGAAAGTGATCTAAAGGAACATTACCTGAGTACGCTACACATTTCGTTCAATAATCAATGTTATTCCATCTACCTGATGTTGTCGCATTGGGTATCTTTAGGAATATTAAAATAAATTTAATTAATTATCCCAAGCCATACTGTGGATATAAATAAGTTGGAGATGGTTTAGGTTTTATTATCGGAATGAGTAAATAAAGATGCTTCAAATTTCACTTCCGAAATGAGTTACCTCAGGCAATTGTTGGAACGCATTTTCGAATATCTTTTTCTCATCATTACTCATGTCTTTGCTCTTGACCACTGTCCAGAACGATACTAAGACAACGCCACGCTCAGAATGATCCATAAGTTGTTGATAATCCTGAATAATAACATGCTAGATTCAGTATAATTCGCATGATTGCTACGACATACGCTTGCGTCACATACCTCACTAAATGTTGATGGTTCAGGAACAGCTATTCCCCCGACAAATAGAATTTTGCGGCTGACTAGACGAGGAAACTCGAATAATTCATCGGTGTTGACAAAGACTATCGAGCTTTCTTTCATTACTTCCTCAATAATTTTACGGCACTGTTTGTTATATCTTCCGTTTTCCCATCAAAACTTCATATTCAATATTAACTTTAAGATGTGCACACTCATTAAAAAGGCAAAGTACGTTGAGACATATTTTCGAAAACTTCAATTATACCAGAAGGTTCGAATCATCAACATTTTGGAAGAAAAATATTTTGGAGCTTGACATAATGGGCTATTTCAAAGAGGTCAAAGAGGCCTTCTAAAATATTTCTCATCATCATTTCTGAAATCCTATGATGTCCTGAAAAAGGCTTATCAAGTTGACTGCTGAAGAATAAGGTGTATTATTTGGAGAAGCATACAATACAATTGAATTTGTTGTGTAAGTAAAATGCTGGAGGCTTTGCGCCGCTGGTTCCCAAACAAACTTTGTGAAGCCATAAGTTATCGCATACGTGATAACGTTTGTCAGTCTGTCAAGATAATTCATTTTATCTCATAGGGAAGAAAACCAGCTGAAATGAAGGGTAAATCGACGAAAGTGGTGTTAAATAATTTAATATCAGAACTTATGGGTTTACTTAGAGCTTAACTCAAAGTCATTTCTCCAATGCATTGTTCTGAATTACTGTCGCTTACTAGGAGTTCAGAAGAATGAAATGTAGAAGTGAAGGAGTATAACGAACCGGGAACATAGCTCGGATTAGAGCTTACCCTAAAGACCCCAAAGTGGTCACTGGTCACTTCTAACAGATTAATTGCCATTGCAGTAATATGGTTATTAAGATCAATCCTGCTGAAAATGGCATATCCACAGAAATTGATCTGTTCGGTGATACCCAAATCGTACTGTTCTGTCTGCAGCGAGTCCATCAGGTTGTCATCTTCCAGGTGCTCTCAACACTCATTTTATTTTATCGAGCAGACTGAGAATAGATAGCTTGAATCAATGAACTTTTCTGTCGAAATCATGGAATCATGATATTTAAACTCAACGAAACTTACTTTGATATGTCATTCTCTGTGCACCCGCCAGTCGCTGGTATAACTACACAATAGAATCATTGAAAATCGGAATAATCGTAGTTCATGCAAGAATCTACGTGTCCATTTATGTCAAGATGCATTATTTGTAAGGTAAGTGGTCACAGATTCTGAAGCCATGATGTAATTGCATGATCGTTTATGGATGCTAATAATTAAATTAAAAGACCCGGTAAACTTGCAGAATACTGTCGTCCTTCTTCTAGATGTTCTTCGATGAATTTCTCACGAAATACTGATTGTTTGGTAAGGTTTTCCGTATTATCTTTGCCAATTTGGAACCATTGTTGGATACATCTGGATTTAAATTCAGCACAAAAACTGTCTGTAAAATGGGCAAGAAGTTAGCTATAAAAATGATCTTGAAATAAACAAAGAGACTAGAAACATATGATTTATGGTTAACTGGTCTTGATCCATAAATGGATTTCAAACTAATTTAATTAGAAAGCATAAATACGTATCTAAAGTTCAACTTCTTATAAAGCAAAGTTCAAACTTCTCAGTGAAACAATCGTAGATTTTTCATAAAATTTCATGAAAAACATACTACGTCATGTTCAGCTTCTACCAGAATATCCGCTATTCCCATAAAACTGACATGGCTATGGTCCAGGCATGGTGAGAATACTAATATTTTAGAGGAAAAGGTTGATTCCAATAGTATTAGAACTAAGGCCATATATATATAAAGTCATCTTGAACCTGTCAGAGAAATTAATGTTTGCTGTGAAAACATTGTGAAAAATATAAATAAGGATACAGACGAAAAAGAAATAAAAATAAAATACCGATAACAGAGACAAAAAATCGAATAGCCTGCTACAGACTATATTTCAACAAAAAAAAAAAAAACCTAAATATGTGACATTACTAAAAAACGGTCACAACACACTAATGGTATATTTCATTTCAGTTCCTTGAGTTCATTCCGCAATTACCACTAAATTTCTTATCAGTCTAAGGAATCAAAGACTAATTTGACAAAAAAGCTGATTTGACAAATGATAATGGCACAATGATCAGAGAACAACTGAGGTGCCGGAAAAACTCATAAAATCATAATGCAAATTTTCTGCCGGATTATGGAAAGTAAGGCTAGGTTCAAACAAAATATCCAACAAACGGGGTGACGAAATTTTGTAAGTAAAATTAAAGCAATGAAGAGGATATAAGCTAACAATAGACAGCGTAAAACAAAAACGTCTCAGTACCTACACAATGGACAGTCCCAAAGGGTAGCCAATACCTCCATGATAGCCCCGATGGAGCTTACAAAGCTCTTCCCTAATCCTTATATATATATATATATATGAAAAAATCTCGAGACATAGTTGAGTTCAGTTTTTACAATCGAGCATATGATACATCCTCTTCGCTTATCCTCCGTGGTTAACCACAACCAACGATATCTTCGCATATCCGCCACCGCTGCACAACAAACTACGATATTCTTCTATTCACTAAATACATTTCCCGTAACGTATTCCTAACTCAACGACCTATCAACTAATCGACAGTCAAATTACTGTCCAAGGCAACGACAAGGAGTTTGTTAGTTGATGATATTATTTGCTTTTTGTATAACTCATTTATCATTGCTTACCAATTCATCACCTCTACTTGACGATTTTTTTTTCAAAACTTTGCCTTCCAGTAATATTTAATGTGTACAAGCAGTGATAGTTGCATACGTTTCCTCCATTTTTTTACACCTTTTAGCAATAAGCTGATGATTAGTGGTCACTCAGCGGCTAGTGGTCATTTCCTAATCCACGAAGCTTGAAAATAAAAGACTTTGAAGGCGGGAATTTCGATCCTAAATATCCGGAGTAAATTATTGCTTCATAAGCTTATCAATCTCTTTGAGTCACTTATTAACCGTTGCCAAGTCATTAATGTAAACTTTGAAAATTTGCTGTTAGCTGGTACCGCAACTCCAAGTAAGGAATTCTTCCTAGTTTACAACTATTTAACAATCTATTACACTCTGAAATCAAGCAACTTAGAAGGAACAAAGCTTTTTTTGTCAAGTAGCTTTCAAAGTTTTTATAGATCAAGGTTACCTCTTTTTCTTCATCGGGGTAGAGAAATATGTTAATTTTTAGTCTTCAAATTGGCTTGATTACACATATAAGTGGCTTATCCAGTATGGGTCATTTATTCTTCACCTTTCCAGCTTTCGGTTGTTTTCTTCAGGACGATATTTTTTTGAAGTTGTTTCGGATGCAAACTATCTTCTGGTTGTTGCTGTTGCTACTGCTGCTTGATGGTATCTTAACTAAAGGATGATACTGAATACTGAGTAATACTGGATGATTAACTGGAGTAGATTTCATTCCGCACCAGATGCGCTAAATGTTGCAAAAATTCTTTGGCAATTACATGAAGACTCGGAGCTTTTCTGATTCAACCCTGTCCCATCGGAAGTGCCATTTCAAACGTTTGGTGTAGAGTAATAAGGAGAGAATATGGGTAGTGAGTGAGAGAGAATTATGTTTCGCTTGTAAATTGATTCATTAAATGATTCCATGAAATTTTTATTCATTTTATAGATTAATTCCATAAAAATTAATTTTTAAAAAGTCCCGCATCAATTTTTCATAACTCGCCTTTATCCTTTTTATTTTATCTCTTATAAAGTAAGTATTTTAAATTCCTCATCCATTGCTAATCTATTCCAAATGTTTCGTTTGTATGACCACGTCCACGTCACGTAAATTACACAATCGTAATTTCAGTTTTTTTTATTTCTTAAATTTGAAAGAGCTGATAATAAGAGTTAACAGTTTCGCTTAGTTTAATCGCATTGGTCCTTTTTATTCTTAGATATTTGAACTTCTAATTATTTTCAAATTGATACTGTAAGAAGGATGGCAACTTTCAGTTATTTCTGCTTCATACCAAAACTCTACGATTTGTGGACAGGAGGTTCGTATTAAATGAGCCTTGTCAAGGATAACATCCTTGTGATAACAACAAATTTCATTTCTTAAATTCCTTTTTAAAAGTGATTCCGGAATCTTAAGCCTGTTGATCCGGACGAGTCTCTGTAATTTCCCCACTTTAAGGTACTTACAATGAATTACATCTTTACTCTGTGCCAACGAACCAATTAAAGAACTG
>NW_018108190.1:711896-733283 GCF_000183805.2 Loa loa | reverse complement strand
CTTAAATTTGAAAGAGCTGATAATAAGAGTTAACAGTTTCGCTTAGTTTAATCGCATTGGTCCTTTTTATTCTTAGATATTTGAACTTCTAATTATTTTCAAATTGATACTGTAAGAAGGATGGCAACTTTCAGTTATTTCTGCTTCATACCAAAACTCTACGATTTGTGGACAGGAGGTTCGTATTAAATGAGCCTTGTCAAGGATAACATCCTTGTGATAACAACAAATTTCATTTCTTAAATTCCTTTTTAAAAGTGATTCCGGAATCTTAAGCCTGTTGATCCGGACGAGTCTCTGTAATTTCCCCACTTTAAGGTACTTACAATGAATTACATCTTTACTCTGTGCCAACGAACCAATTAAAGAACTGAATTCAGTAACCAATGAGATTCTGTTATAGCACCATACTTTCAAAATTATTCAAACGTTGCAAATCAGCACAGTTATATCTTTGTTTAAAGAACAACACATTTTGTTGGTGGGCGTTAGATATCGTCGCTGCATCCCAAAATTTGGGTCTCTTCCATAATGGTCAATCCGTGATGATTGAAAATAACATTAGAAAATCGTGCAATGAAGTGGATCACAGTCGATACGGGATTTCATATGTTGATGTTAAAACTTTAATTCGTAATAAGTAATTTTTTGAATGGAAGATTTGTCTGGCTGAAACTATTAAACAATGTTATTAGCAGTAGGTGACAGAAAGCAAAAAAAAAAGAACATGCAAAATGCAAATGAATTAATTTTGATTGAAGATAAGTGACATCAATTCAAAATTGTATTCCATTTCAATAACCGCAAAATCTCTTATTGATATTCAGGCACTTATCACTTTGGTAACATGAAAAGTACCACATTTGTAATCGAGTCATTATCAACATCAGGAAATGTTATGATTCCAATAATTTTAAATTTAATTACAGATCTACAAATATCCTTGCTGAAGTCTCTTATTATTGTTGCAAAAACTGCACGGTATACATGGTATGTAAGGAAGTTGTTTATTGTAATATCGACAATATAAAATATTGTTTAGCAGAATCAATCTAATTTTGTATGCCTTACTTTCAAGAATATTTCCAATATTAGAAATAGGGTGTAAGAATCTATGAGGGGAAGAATAATTCAGGAAGCTTTTGCGTTCATTTGCGTTTATTTCCAAATTAATATCAAGGTAGGACATCTATGACATCGTCGATAACTTATTCAACTGCAGAATTTTGTTCAACTCTGCAAAAATTTCAATTTCCATACCCTTTTTATTGTTCAATGAACCTAAAACCTCATAGATCAAAAGGTTTTCTCAACAAGTTCATGTAAACTTGTAAGTCAGGAATGGGTTCATTAATCATTTTTTGATATCAGGAAGTTCCTGGAAATTTACAATATTTTTGTACAGAAATACTCTAATGAAAGAATAATCGAAGATTTATTGGATAACTACTATGAAAAACGATTGGAACCTTTACTCGATACTGACAGATATTGTTTTAATATCGATGCCGACAAAAAAGTACGTCTGATATTGAACGTATATTGCTGAGATTAATTAGGAAGCCTGCTCCTTAATAAACATTTTTTTTTTATAAATAGTAGGTAGCATTTGTAGAAAGCAAAAGAGTTGTATTTTTGTTCACCTTTTAGTCAGTTAATTACTTAATTACCTGACCCTAACTGTCAAGCAAAACTTATAGAAAGGTTTTCAAATTAGTTTATTCTACTTTTAGGATTGCTTCGTAATAAATTTTCACTTCATAACGAATAAAAAAGAACTATTTTAGAAGAATATAGTGGACGATGAACCATGCATACTCGTCTTCAACGTTAACAGCCAGATGAAAGTTTATAGCGGTCCGATGCTTTGGAACCAAATTGATATAACCATCTCATATCCGAGTGATGATTTTGTCAGTCAAAATCTACTTCATCATACATCAATATTAGAACATTCTAAAACAATTATCCACCAGTGACCTGTGACCTGTTCTTCTGGAAAAACATGGAATGATGGCATTAATCTTGCACAAGTTAATAAGTGCCCTGATTTCCAAACAACTGCGTGTTAATTATCAGCTTCAATCAGAAAGAAAATGATGAAACTGAAGTTATAAGCAGAATCTTGACCGGTGCAATTGTCTTACGTAATTCATTATCCATCGTTTTTACTAAAAATGCTTATTTTCCACAAATGACTGATTCTGAACAAGGAAACCTAATCTCATATTTTACTTACTCTACTTCGAATCGACCTTTATTAAGTACGATCTGTTTTTAGACTACGTTAATAGATTTGTTTCGAGAAGGTAAGGCTTGCAATGATAGCGGTATATCAGGTATTGGAGACGAACAATGTTTGAAACTGGTATCGGAGGAGACGTATTTCATAATATGTTGCTGTTGGAACAATCCATTTAAATGCACTTATGATCCAAGAAAACAACATATTATTAAGAGGAATAAGAAAATCTGGTTAGAATTAGCTAAAACTCAAAATCCAGCAGCTGCTCTTCGATCGGAATCGATCAATTTAGCCAAAAAATATCTCAGATGGTCATATCATGATTTCATCTATAGCTTTCCTCCAGGTAATACTAGTTCAATTTAATTTAAATCTAATTCCTTCTTATTTCAAAAGAAACAGCAAAAAGTGGACGCAAATGAGCAAAGATCCCTTTATTAAAGTTTACCATTCCTTCACAGGTACTAATTAACTGACTCTCTTTTTATCAACCTACTTGACAGCCTCATTTTCCCTATCAATAAAAATGAATACAGCTGCATGACGTAACTGCAAAACTGCATTTTGCATACCTCCTGCTCAGCGCGCTTTTTCTTTCTGTCATTAGTTTAAAGCATAAGCTTTGTTCTGTACATTCAAGGGGTATAAAACACTGGAAGTTCGTACAGTTTCTATCGATAATGAAACTTTTCATAGAATCAAACAGAACAGATATCATACCAGCGATGAATGAACCACGTTACTACTGCTCCCAATTACTTTCTTATACGGATGCGAGAAATCTGGTCATCTCAGTGACTCCTTGGAGCAAATTACGAGTTGAAGAATTACCCTTACGATATCGATTCTGCAAAATGTCCTTTACAGTTCTCTTCCAAAGTAATACAGCAAAAAGGTTTGTGCGCGTATATAATACTGAATTACTTAATTTCATTGGTGAACTTCACTCTTGCAATTTGAAACAAAATAAGAATGGGTGAATGAGTCATACTACTAGCTATTGCATAGGTTAGAATAATGAAGTGTTTGCTAATTATGAATCGATAACTGGTAAAATGAAAAAAAAAGGATGGAAAAAGTAGTAAACAGCTTTTATCTACACCAACAACTTAAACATTATAATAACGTACAAAAGAAACAACGATTAGACAGTTATCAAGACTGGAAAAGTTTCATGTAAGTCGAGAATAGGAAACTTCGCATATTGATTGAGTTGGAAACGACGATCAGTTAAAAAGTAGATGAAATAAAAAGTAATGGTTAACATCGGAAGATATTTTATCAGATCTAATTTTTTTTTTTTTTAAATGGGAATTCAAAAGAACAAAGAACAAGACAATCCTGTTGGACGAACAAAAAATCGTTCCGAAAACTGATTAAAAATTTAACCTGAAGTGCGGTACTGGTATTCAGTTATTGAAGATAAAATAACAATTACAAAACATCGTAGAGTATCTGATAAACAGCTTAGAATACTAGCATTTCGAATGTTGCAAAGATATTTCAGAGCCTATTCTCTTAGAAGGAAAGTTTAAAATATCAACATTTCAATTTAAGATAAGAACTAGGTAAAAACAAAAGCCTGTAATTAATTCAACCAAATCATTATCAATTAAATCAATTTTCCCCATCCTTAGTGATAATTTGACATCTAAAAGGCTGTACAAAAAGTTTTTGAATGATCAAGTTTTGACTATTTCGTTCAATAGTAAAAGAGAAATTGAAATGAAAATTAGAGAAGCGCTAATATCTTTATTAACAATTTGATGACATTAGATATTCAGAGTGCAGTACAGGGTTGGACCGGATATTGAGAAGACGTGTGAACGAGTGTCGTGTGAACACAACTCTCCGAAATGTTTAAACGATGTGTTACGAGCAAAAACATCGGTGGTCCAATCTTCCTGTTGCTGTAAAGGCAATTTATGCGACATTTGGCGGCATTTTCGCGATTATAGAGATTTAACCATGAAATCGAGATATTTTACTAAGTATCACAATCCTTAAATCTATCATAATTTTTGTTTGATTTACAAAACTGTTCATAATTTAACTCTAAATGACCTCAGTTATTCCTTTTTAGTCGATATTAGTGAAACTTTGATTTAAACTAAATATCATGATAAGAAAAGTAAAGGAAAGAAAAAAATCAAAAAAGACACAAGTGAATACATGTGTATTGGGAGGAGGATGTAATAGGTGACGAAAAGCTGATTGATCGAACTCAACGGGATAAATGTCATTAATGTATTCGACAAATCTAAAATTCGGTGATCACATGACATTTTCGTTTCAATGATAAAATTGACATCGTTTTTTACAGTCTTTTCGATTCATGTCATCATCAATCAGCAACATACTTGAGGGCCGGTTTACTTGGAACTAGCCAATGTGTGAGAAATGTTGATTTCCGATTTCGGGAAGAAATTTTTATGGATGAGCACAAACTGATCTCGTATAAATTTGCTGAAAACGAAGCAATAATCGGTGACAAGTTAGTGCATTTGGAATCTCTCTTTGCTGGTCACTTGCTCATTAGAAATAAAGTAGACCAGGTCAATCTCGCCTAATCCAATTCATGTGCTGCACTCTTTTTAAGACTTGCCGACCATAAACATGTCTAAAAAGCAATCTCCAAAAAATGTATATGCAGGAATCTTAGATTCCTGCATATTTTTCGTGTTATTAACAAAGATAGGAATTTAAGGATTCTAAAACGCCAGTTTAAGTTTCAGCAAACATTCTTTCATCTTCACATTTTAAATTCTTATTCAATGGAGTACTGATAATTTTCCAATACTTGGAAACGACGAAGCTGAGAGTAGAATGATCGTATTCATAAGAAAGTCTTATTTATGAGTATAAATGTACAAAGTAGCAAATGAATTATTCTTCAGTTTTACGCATAAGAAACTTTTTCTTCCAAACTTTACTCATTTTTTAGCAAATGATTGTTCTGAAAAAAGAAGAATCCTTAAGCGAATCCTTATTTGAGCAAATTTTGACTGTTAAAGACCTTTTTTTGGCCATTTTCTAATTTTTAAACTCGACTAACTCTAAAACGAACTTATGACACATTTTTTCTTGTCCTCTAGTCTTATTTGCTGAGATGGTTTTTGATGAGCAATTATTTGCCATTAAAAAGTTTATATCGATTACCCGCAAAAGGAGTTTAGCTATTAACTTTCCGAAATTCAATATAAATAATTGGCATATATTTTGAAAAATAGGATTATAAAAGTTTTGGAAATATTATGTGTAGACTGTAGACACAGTCGAATATTGGTTAACGAAAGTTTATTGGTTGACGGCGAATTATTATACGTTACAAGAGAGTTTCCAGAAAAAGAGAGTTAAATATAAAGTCGATCACCAAGTTGGTTGAATTGATTGATTAAGTCGGGACGCACAGTTCCTTGAGTGATTCGTGTATATGGTGTTAAGTGAGTAACTGAATAACTGAATCATAGAAAACTGCTGGATTGTAGAAAGTAGAATGACTGTAGAATGTCCTCTTGAAAAATGACCCCCCATAGAATGACTTGTATGTAATGACCCTTGTTATTTGTCCACACCACTTGTAAGGTAAGGGATTCGTTTACAACAATCCAAAAGGTTAGAACCGATTAACCCTAAGATCATTTTTTTAATAGAGAAATGCAAATCCATTAATTACTGTAGTGGAAATTAAGAGTCACAATGAAAAAATTGACAACATATCTGGTTAATACCTGCTACTTCAATGAAGTTTCAAAATTGATAAGTTTCATTTAGCCGAGAGGACGACAGACGACTACCTTATTCTTTTATCCAAATTTATCATTTGATGGTTTGTTTAATCTGTCTACTCTTGTGTCTCCTATTACATTGCAGAAACTGCTTGTTATCATTACAGGAGAAATTTATCATGCGCTATATATCAGATACATACAGTGAAAGATCCATATTGTCATTTGAAGAAAAATTATGAAAGCGAAAGGACCGTCTTTCAGTTTCTTAGTTGCAAATGTGATATTAGAGAAGCAACCTTGAAATCAGTAAGTTTATCATCGATTGTAGCGTCCACGTCACATACTGGCTTGTTTTACTAAAATACTCAGAGTCGAATCCAAAGGTACCATAGCAATTTCTATCTGCATCTTTCTAATATATCACCAAATATTCAGTGATAGCATTGCATTTTGCATAGGTGCTCAAAAATAGAAGGAAACGTTTCTATGTGCTTTTCGATACAATATAGTCTAAGTTGTTTCCATTCTAACCGCATGATATATTCGACATTCATACTCTTTATCAGTTTGCTGAATTCAGGAACAGTGCGATGCCGGGATCAATTCTGAATCTATTCTAGCGTCAGAGAACTGGGTTCGGTCACCTTGCTTTTTTACCAGTATTACTGGTCATCATCCTCTATTTATTGGAGAAAGAATTACCTTAAGTGGGAAGTCCAGAGAGGTATGGCTAATTGTGTTGTTATTAACAAACAAGGAAAGCAAAGATGAAGCGAACATAACTCAACAAAACAATAACTTCCACTTCAAAATTTATGCTTCCTTTCAGGAAACGGAAGAAATGCCAATTTGTGCAATGGCCTTATTGATCGGTAATTCCGGCCTATTTTATCGCTTTTACAATGTGCGCTACTCTCAATTTCAAGATGAAATCCCATTAAGGAAACGTTTTTCTGTGACTAAACAAGGAAATTATACAACCTATACAACACTGTGTCGAGCCAATGGAAGCTATCCTTGCAATAGTACGTTTGCTCTATTTTACGACACAATGTGGCTCTTCATAGATGGCCAAATATCAGTTACAAATAGTGTGAATCATTAAGGAGAAGTGTGATTTGCAGATTTACTGGATTTGATAACTCATCAACTAAGCTATTCGGTACATTTGGGTTCCAAAAGAAAAAACCACGGTTTTATCATCAATGCGTTGTGTCTGAAAAAGCAAAAACAACCGTAACGAAATGTTTTTCAACAGCTGGCTGCTTTTTCTTCAGTTATCTCTATTCACAGGAAACACTGGTCAGTAAAGCGGAAGCACTTGGGATTGTATGAACAAACCATCGGGATTTAATTTCATTTTTATGGAAACCAATTATAAAATCTAAATTTCCTATAGCATCTTTCCTTCCACTTCATCCCCTCGGCTAGAAGATATATGGCATACATGCATTACTGGTAGGTGATGATAAGTCTGTAGAATCTTTGAGTGAGAAATAAAGTCGGGAAATTGATAATAAGTATGAAACTGAGGTAATTATTTTAGATGATCAGGGCAATAACACTGTAACCTTCAATATGTGATCTAAAAATAGAATCTTGATTGGATGAGGGAACCATCTATAGAAGTTTGGGAAAATTTGTTCGTAAATGAAATCAAAGAGATAATTCAGGTATAATTCAATCGAATATCCATTTTAGAATGGTTGCACGGACACAATACCAGCTTTAATGGAGGCAAATCCGAATCTATCACCTCTTATATGGTGCACTCGAAGAACTTATAATGAGGACAATTACAGATGCACAGCTTATAAAGGGACCACCAACTTGATAGCAAGTGGAACTTTATGTTGCTGTTATAAGGATTGCTTCATCATGTTTGTATTGTCTTTAGCACTACTTTTTTAAACTAAAAATTCTGTATGGACCAAGATAAGTACTGATGACTTGAGAGGTCAAAACTGAACAAATCAAGACATATGAAGGCATCTTCAGACACTTCGAATGAACCAAAGAAACAGTGCTAGACGAATAAGATCAGGTAGAGTGGATTAAAGGAATTATTAATCGGTATGATAGATTTGAGTTAGTTTTAGAAGGTTAAGATATAGAGATGTCCATCAAGCAGTGCATCATCAACTGATCGGCTACTGGATCAATTCCACACTTTTACTATAACCATTTCAACATCAGTGAGTGCTGTCCTAGATATCGTTGTTGAACGGTCAGGCCTGATGACCATAGGGTCGTTTCAATGTTAGAACTGTTGCTCAGCACGCTTGTGTAATAGACAAAAATCAAACTACAATAAATACTTCTCTGGCGTTCGATTCGAGTCTTTGCCATTGCATCTATCACCATCCGAATCCATGTCCCTTCTAATTTAATGAATCGCAAATCACTTCATCTCGTAATTTATCCAATAAATCACTAAACCTGTTGAAGAGTCTATTGCAATTTATATTTTAGGATGGATAAAGACGAATATGGCTTTAACCCCTTCGAGAAATATTGACAAGTTGATAGGCTGTTTACTTTGTGCAGTTTGATGGTTATAATTTTACACTTTTTTGCCGATTCATATTTATGCAGTTAATTGCATGAACTAAATTTGTTTCCATAAAAATTAATTCCAAAATGTGTTCAATCACCACCTAAATTATAGTCACTGGTTTAGTTTCGATGCAGTGATGTAGCAAGGAAAACATCACCAGTTTCATCTACAAACGTCATAGTCCTCAAGTCCAGTACTATTACTTTCTCTTGGAGAAGTCAAAACAGTTCAATTTCTGTTTTTATTCTACATTCTAAGTGCAATTTATGTTACTATCAAATTATATTCCAGGTATTTACCCAACCAAATATAGTGAAATAATCACACTCTCGCGGTGAAATAATCCCGTACATTAATCCCATACATTGCATATAAGATACGTCGAGAGACTACTGCCTAATATTCACATCTGATTTAATAACCATGTTAGTTTACAAAATAATAATTTCTCGGGAAATCTGAACTATGAGTGCGTAAAAAATAAATTTCATCTTGAATACAAAAGTTATTTGTAGCTTCCTGATTACTAACGAACCCTGACCACTAACAATTAAATTTCTATGTTGTTGTGCCTCACCAACGGGAAGGTTCTGCGAATAACAATCTTAGGGAAAACAATTATAATTAATGGATAATAAATTCAAGAATAGAGAGCAGAAATACAGATAAATGAAAGAAGAGAAGGCATAAATAACATTAAGGGAGATAAGAATGAATAAAAGGAGATAAGAAAAACTTTGGAATTTTCCATATATTTTTCTCTTTTTTTTATTTGGAAGTTGAGAGCTTTGTTTATTATATTACAAACAGTTGCTGCTCCTACATAATGCCTACAATTAAGCTGAACGGAAATGGAACAGCTTGGAATGAAACCTGAGGAAGTAAAATAAAAATTAAAAACAATGAAAAAGGCTATGAACAGCCGAGCGTACGTAAACGATATGTAATAAAATATGCAAAAAGCAACTTGGATGAACTTATCACTAAGCCAACAAATGTCATTTGAATAACTCTGCCTGAAAGGACACAAAACTGAAGACGATTGCTAAATTCAGCAAACGTTTACATGGCTTAACATCATTGGAATTTCTCGAGAACTTTACTGATGCCAAACACAAATTAAAATTATTTCATGGCTACTACTTGCATTAATTCATATATCCGTAATGCGTAATAGGAGCTTAAATCATAGATGAGAGGAAAAAAAAACCCAGGGCTGAAATGAAAGAACTGGAACAAATAAAGGTTTGTATGTGTCAATAAAACACAATTCTGCAATACAAACGAAGAAAAGCTGAAATCATCATAATCTAGCATTGCATATTTTCTGGACAGGATGAAAAAAAGATCACTATACCATGATGATATAAAACTAGATTCCTAGACGAAATATCCAGTCACTCAGCAATTATAGCCACCATTTAAAAGTTTATTACCACTCATTACAGGAACGATCAGGTCATCCATATTTGGACAAACCAAATTTTTCTCTAACAGTAAACGAAGCTTATTTTCAATCCAGCTGGAGACGGTACTCATATCCACTAATCTGTCACCCACTTGAGGAACACTCCTGATAGAAAGCTCCGGCGGAGTACGGAATGCATACCTGAAATTTATCAGCCTAAACTCAACTTCTCAATGAAACGAAATTTTTAAAACTAAGACGAGATTTCAAAAAGACCAAGTGCTGGTAGGCAAAAAGAAAATTTACCAAAGTCTGTCAGAAGGAGGTGGAGGAATGTTAATCGTCATGGTGCCCTTCAAGTGTATTACGTCAACATTTAGTAATAAACGTGTCGATGATATACCCTCCATCATCTAAATTGTAATAAGTACTTTCTGTGCAGCAGTTCCAAATTGGCATACTAGAACACAAGGGAATTATGAGCGTATGAGCTGAATGAACGAAGAATAGGAGAAGCCTCGAATCTTTGCTACTTGGGAAAGTAGCACACTAAACATAAACGATAACAAATACGACTTATATATTATCTATATCGAAAAGGACTGAATCCCTGGATATCATACAATGATAGGTGTGCGTAACTTTCAGTAAATGTAAAAAACTAAAACTAATGTAAATGCAACATGATTTAGATATCATCAGCTGCTTTGAAGCTTACACAGACCTTTTTTACAGGTCGGAATTCGGAGGCACCTTGGAATATATTACTGCTAGCTATTTTATCGACCACATTCAGTAACTTTTTGCCCGTACTTTCTTTGGTAATCTGAATTCTGCAAAACATACATTTAAAAAAAGTGAGTCTAATTTGCGCTTGTTCAACTTGAGAATATCAAATAAGCTGGTATTACTGAGAACAGGTCCGATTTCGAAATATCTCGAAAAGGAACTAACTTCTCCATTTTGGAACCAAAATCTTCATCTGGACTATTTTCGGGAGATTCTGGTAAATCGGAGTCAGAATAGCGATGAACGCGCATCGGGATCTTCATTTTGCTAACCTAAATTCAAAATAATTGTTTCGCTTAAAATTTTGAACTCAGTGTTCTTTGAACATTCAAGTCCGATAGAAATTTGAAGCAATACCTTTCTGCATACTTCATTCTTGTGCATTCCCTCTTTCAGTTTCATTAAATTGACTTTCGTTTCCAATGTCAAATGTATTCTACCGCGATATTTCAACTATAACACGAAGAACATACTTTTATTTGTAATGTCATTAACATATTTTTTATTTTACTTCAAACTAACTAAATATTTCAGTAGCATTTCTCTACAAATAATTCATTAAACATAGAAATTGAAAGTGCAGAAATTGGTTTACGTTTAGATGTAGAACTGAGTTCCCCAGTCACATCAATTAGAATGCACAGCAAATACCTCAAAATCAATCCAAAGTCCCCAATCATCCAGAATAGGTGAATGAACAGCGACTATTTCAGGTGGTGCAGTGCCAAAATCCAAATTTGAAAGCTCCAGAATTTCGATAAAGTATGGCAACTAAAAGCAAATAGTGGAACAATTTCACTGAATCTATAAAGCAGAACCTCAATCATCATAAATAACCAGCACTTTAAAACCAAAAATAAGTGAGAATTTCATCGAAGATCAGTTAGCAAAAGAAACTCCAAACAGTTTTTTTCAGCAAATCTCTTCTTTAGATTTAATAAACTCATTTGATTCTTAATTTTTGATTGAGGTCATTTCCTAAATATCCCTTCTATTGCTTCAAGTTCGTGATGCAGTACATCGGAAAGATATACATAGTAAATAGTTTACAAAGATTAGCATACAAAATGTATTAGTCTTCATCAAAAAGTTTTCAACACCTTGTATGTAGTAGAAAACGTAAGCTATTTCAGCAGAACCATAAACTAACATTAAGAGTGGCTAGTTTGGACTGAATTTTGTCCTGTACCTTCTTGCACCAATATGCATCTCGACAAAAATCATAAAATATTCTGAAATATATTTTGCAAACTTTACTGACCTACCAAAAATAATCGCTTCCCGGAAAATAATGAGAAATGATGAAAAAGAGCACTAATTTACTTCCCAGAAACGTTTCACGTTACGAAGAGATATTTATGATGAAATGATTAACAGTGCCAAAGAATCAAATATCAAGATATGTCAAATTCGAACCTAGCAGTTAAAGCGTTTACAGACATTACAAGCTGCGAGCCACTGTCAGCTTTCCCAGGGCTCCATTTGTTACGCCCCAAATCCATATAGATAACATTGCCATCAGTTCGTTTTTCGTTATCCTCGCGTGAAATTTTAAAGATTTCATCAATACACCTAGGCAGGAAATTGGATTTCCAAAAAAAGATCGAAAAATCACCGAAGAAAATTATTTATTTCAAAACTGATATTTATTTTTAAAAATGTGAAATTAAAATTAAGGTTCATACTTTTCAAACTGTATGCGATTGCTGACGTAAAGAAAATATTCCAAACTAAATTTCAACGAATCTGAATAAGCAGCTGATAGAGGAAATGAAAAACGACGACTTGGTGAAACTTCTTCCACATTACTTCTTGGAGGCTGTAACATTATTCTTGGAGGGGGATTCTTGGAGACTGTAACATATTTCCTACATCAAATCAGCCACTTGGGATAAATCTTTAGAGTTCTATTATCCATTTTTTTGCTGTAATCATTTAAACAATCATCTTTCCGCCTATGGAAGTGGCTCATTTATACACCAAGTGTTAATTTGTTAACTGATTTGAATCCAATACTTCCCGGCTATGTCGGTTGTCCGGAGTGTTTAATTTTATTTGGTTGAAACTTTCAAATCTTGCTGAATTACTTTTTGAGATTACTTGCTTACACCTTGTTCAAACGGATGGCTACTAACGCATGAGATTTCAATTGGATTTTAGTTCAAAGCAAAAATCGTTTAAATTAACCGTTATTTCTGCAGCCGCAATTCCCGTACTGCATTGACTGCACGCTTCTCGTAACCTGTAATAGTTCCACCGCACTTGAAGTAATGGAAATATTCGAATTGCCAACTGATTATCAGAAAAGCTACTATTTGATAGACTAATAAACTTAAAGTATTCCACAGCAATTATAATAGGATAATGAAGAGAACATGCAAGTACAATTCTCATGTCTAAATAACCAGTGTTAGCCAAACATGGATGCACGACAGCTTTCATGTAATTCCGGCAATACTCTGTCCATATGATAACTAACAATCATTCATAATTTTTCTTTATA
This sequence comes from Loa loa, assembly GCF_000183805.2. Taxonomy (NCBI): domain Eukaryota; kingdom Metazoa; phylum Nematoda; class Chromadorea; order Rhabditida; family Onchocercidae; genus Loa; species Loa loa. Next base: position 720,050 of record NW_018108190.1, on the reverse strand, counting down.
ACTATAAAAGATGTTATTAAAAATTTTAAAAATTACCTGTGAAACCAACGCTCTTTTTCCCTAGCACTACGAACAAAGAAGTACAAACTCCGGTTTTCTGCTACATCCTTACTTCGATTATTTCCAGATTCATCAGAGCATGAAGTAGCATCTGAATTTTCCTTGTCAGTTTCTGCAATATACGTATTCTGCAAAAACGACGGTGTTATTTCGAAATATATGGACTTCCGCAAACTATACACTTTTTAACTCAGAAAGTTCAACCTAGAAACCTAAACATGGAAACAGTTTTGAGGACTCAAGAATTCCAATTTAAACGTTAAAGTTTAAATGAAAGAGTTATTTAAGATTATGCAGTTCAACAATAGCTGTTTAATCAAAAATAGAAATATAATGGTCAAACGATTAGGCCCATGCACAGATGTGCTTTGAACACAACAGCATTGTTGCCAAGTAGCGTAAATGATTAGATAAGCTACTTAGTTTTTGTAACAACCTATAGGAATATTAAAAGAATATTAAGGGCAGTGCGAAAGAAAGACATACGCGAATCTCCATTGAGGTTTTCCTGCGAAGGGCGTTTCATATCATTCTCATGTATTGCTTCAACTAATTCTGGTGATCTTGAATGAAGATTCACACATTAAGCATAGACAATTGCAGAAATGACGTTGGGAACATTTGGCCATAAAAAACATGTAGAAAGTTCGTAAGTGCCTTTTACAAATTATTAAATTGCAAATAACAACTAGCTTAACCATGCGTAAGTTGGAAAGTTGCACAAATCTAAGAAATTCAGTTTCTTGCGAATCGCAAAGCATAAGAATATTGTGTTATTATATAATTTATAAAACCTAGAATTTAAGGATCTTAACTTCCTCTTTCAGTGTTACATAAATCACTAACCTTATTTTGCTTTTTTTCCCTCCAACTATCTTGCATCCATTTGTATTACATTCTTCGTCACTGCTTGATGAAGACTTTGCTAATTCGATTTCTTCATTTATAGAAAGTGACCTTCCAAGTAATGGGAATGTTGATATTTCGCTATTTCTAGAAGATAAGCGAATATGTATAGGATACTTACGACTCCACCAACGTCTTCTTGCCAAACGTTTGGGCCGCAGGGTAACCTAAACATACGAAACTTGGACTGTCTACCAAGAGCAATCAATGAAATTCAAATTAAATACGAAAACTGTGTGAAAATGGATAAAAATGGAATTAGAAAAGTTAAGAAAAAAGGTGAAATACATTACCGTGGCTCCCGTTAAATTGTATATACTTTGACTCAAAATCTTTGGTTCTGCCTCCGTTAATGTTGGATCAGTATGGAAAGCATGCTTGAGAACAGCTCGTTCTGGACGTGAAATACGCAATAAATTACCATCGAGACATACAAGCACAGTCTTAGCATTATTTACATGATAAGTCGATGAATGGTACTTGCCACGAAGTTCATTCATCCAGCCCTATAAAAATCACTTTTATTATTTCGTGAGTAACTTCAGAGTATATCATATCAAGGACACTACTAGCATAATCAACAATTGTCCACAAGAAGTATGCTTTTCCTGAAAAAGTGATGATATTCTTACAGTTCAAACATATACTAACTACAGCTTTGCGAGACCTAATAAAACGGAAGCACCACCACAACAGGAACATATCTAGTAAATCAATTATGTATCTGTTGATTTTGGCAGATGTTGAATCAATTGCTTGAATTATTATTTCCTCAAATGCATGGTCTATTCGCTATGATGAAGAGACGACAAATTACGAAATATCTCAAAATCTGCAAAGCGCAATATAATGAAATATAAAATGAAGCTTGGACTAAAAAATACACTATTATACATGAACTCTAGTAGTAACCAATGACGAATAAGCAGATCAGCAACGAATGTGGGAATGTGGCAATACCAAAAAAAAAAAAAAAAAAAAAACTAACAGAAAACCGATAAGATCATTAATTCAATTAAAACTAAGCAATTACTAGTTTGAAAAACAAAAGAATCAAAATGAAAATAGCTAAATTCCCCATTCAAGATGAATCTGCAGTCAGTGCTATATGCATAAAGTTGAAAATAATCCGCCGACCTTATATACTTTATTTCTTGAAGTTTCCTGTTCCTTAAACTCTTCCGATAGGTTCAAAACAACATCGCTATGTACAGGAAGATTTGTATTCACCGGTTCAGATACAAAAAAGTATAGAAAGTACACAAATGATATGTACAAACCCCAAAGAAAACCGCTTATGAAACCTGAAAAAAGTTTATCGCAAAAAAGTGTCAATGAAAAATTCAAAGTCCCTGAAATTTTTATAACTCCGGGAATTCTCGAGGACGCAATGCAACAAAAATAAGTATATATAAAAGAACAACGTTGTTCATTCATTTTCAAAAAAATATATGTTAGCTGACCAAGTGATGAAAATGAAACCAAAAATAATCAAACCAGGAGAGAGAATCGAGAATACAAGAAGTAGGAGCGCAGAAATGATGCGATGTCGTAAAAAAGGCAAAATTTGATGCCTGAAATGATAAATTAGTGTTTCTACCTCTTACAAGTCCAGCAATCTATGCCATGTTTAAAAAATATAGCAAATCTATACTGTTTTTATACTATACTACACAGCAATCTATACTATGTTTCTAGCTTATCGCGTCTTCGATGTAGATGGATCTCCGTCTATCGACAGCAGCATGGCACTTCATAAAAAAACTTCAATAATCAGTCGCTAGGACATTTAATTTAATCTTTTGTTAGTTGAACTGCTGTTAATCCGTAATCTAACAATTTAACTATATGGAAGTTTCTCAGAATTGTGAAATACCCGAACAATAACAGAAGTATAACTCACCTTTTGATCAAAACCTGAAACATCCATGGCTGTTCAAACTTCAAAACTTTATCTCCTTCGCTTCCAACGGCTTTAAACGCATGAAACGAGTCGAAAAACGATGATGGTCGAATTACTGCGACCTGCAAGATAATTCGATTTCCGCGCATGTACTATTTATCATTACTTTTAAAAAAACCAGAAAACAATGACTTCTACAGCCAGTATACTCGAAGAAAATGTGTTCATCGGATGTAAAAAAGGAAAAAAAAGCATAACAAAAGGTCGAACTTGTTCAATGTAGTGGATAAAAACTGAAACATAAATAATTAAAGACAAAACAACGTCTTCCTGACTTTCCTTTCTCGAGAAAGCAAAACAAAACAACACCTTATTTGCAGACGGCGATTCTCTTGTTGCATATTCTTTGTTTTGCAGTTCAATTTCAGGCTCTATACCAAGTGCATCTCGTCCAATATTGATCACTTGATGGACTTCTTCAAGCGAGTGAGTATTTCCTGGAAATAAATGTTGAGGGCCAGATTCGTTTCCGATTAAATCTGTATGAACTTTCGAGGTGTTTAAAAAGCTCAGATTACTTTAAAAAATCAGAACGACTCCGAATTTCATTAAAGGCGAACGCTGAACAGAACATTTATTTCTCTAATTATTGTACTGGAATTCATACTTGTAACTTTTTTGTTCTTATGTGAATGCACCAGCTTACGCCCTCTATTCTTAGCTTTACCAAAAACGGCACTTAGACGAGACACATTTTCAGCCCGAAATGATGAATCATTGGAGCTAATTAAATCCTGATCACTGATTCGTACACTAAGTAATTCAGGTCGCTGAAACAGGAATTACAACATGAGAAATGTTTGAAGCATCCCAAAATCCGCCCAAAGATATGTAATCAACATTAAGATATAACAATCTTTTGCTCCTAAACTTCCCGTCTTCCCTTCCTTTACACCTTTAGCTCATTTCATCTCTTTCCATCGTACATTGGAACAACTTATTAACTTTCAAACAATTAGCAAGGACAAGAAAACGACTAATCAGTAACCAATAATCTTTAACCTGAATTCTTTTCTGGTATTAATTTTTCAGTAAATTCTAATCTAATGTACTATTTTCTTTCAGTAAAAAGTTACCAATTATTCAAAGACTCTACAATACAGGTAGACTACTTTAGTACTCTTGGTAGTACTTCTACCAACGAACAGTTACTATACCTACTCCGAAAATATGGGAATCAGACCATTTTCGAATTATCTTTTAGAGACTTAGACCCATAACTTCTTTTGAAAAATTGTAAAACCAAACAATGGAGACCAGAAACAAGGAGAGAGATCGAGGATGCACATTTTGACAAAATAATTTTGTTTTCTAATTTGTATATTCCGAAAAATCGAAATGTCGCATTTGTTTTTCGCTCGATTAGTTGCAACGAGTGAAGTCTGTATTCATTCATATAATTAAGAAATGCATTTTTAAGAACAAAGTACTAATTACTGTAACAAAGTGTTCTATGAAAACCTAACAAGAAAGTTTCAACATGGCCAGATCAGAGAATCCTGGAACAAGTTTCTGTTCAACCACAATATTCTCCCTTTTTCTCTTCCGTTCCTTCTTTTTCATTTCCTGGGTGTCACATTTCAAATGATATGTACAAACTGATTACTCTTTTATAGCGTCCAATGTCTGCCTATTAATTCCGATACTTATTTCTGATCTCTAAAAAAAATTTGCGTCTACCTTCTCTACACAAAACTCTAAAATTTTTTCTTGTGAATCCTAGAAACAAATTTTGATAATTACACTAATTGAAAATTTGACTTTAATGCTTAGATGTCTCAAACAAAGACAAAAAATTCATTACATGGACAGAAGAGGAAGCCGTTCGCAATTTTTTTCTCGAGGTTTCTGCAATTTTACTTTCGAAACTGCATGAAGCAATCGAATCACTACCGCAACTACTTGTTTCTCGCTAAAAAAAAACAATCAAATGTAGAGCAATCAAGATTACTGTTCCGCCATTTTATCCCTTTCTCGCATGATTTGAAACAGCGATGAATACTAAAGGGGAGATGTAAAACCGAATTTTTAAAATGCCATTTGTGGAAGTCCGTCGCAAGAGTACGTCTTGTTACTCAAGTCATGAAGATGAAAGGGGGTGGTAAAGAAAATAACATAAGTCTGATCAAATCAAGTCACAGTAGAGTCATTATATTATGGTATGCGATTCTGTCAAGTACTCATGCTCATGATAACTAATCTTTGTCAATGTATTAACTTCCGTAACTGTTACTACAACAAGCACACCGCGATGAATAACAATACTGCTATAAAATTGGCCGTGCTTCTCCCAACAAGACTTGTTATACTCACAAAAAGTTTAAGACTACTTTTCAGTGTGAAAACACAAGAATTTTTGCGGCCACAAGCGTTCAGTAAAAAATATTAAAATTTCAAATGACGATTAACGCTTGTCGAACTTTACTGACATAATCAAAAGTGATGAACATAGTTAACAATAAATTTACCACTCAATTTCCTACTGATAATTTTATTCCTTCCTACTGTTCAAGATTATAATCACAAAAAGTATCATAGGTTCGAGTCTTCGATAAAGTGGAGGATATTTTAAGAAGGAATTTATAATACCTCAGAAGATCATTCCTTAAGTTTTTAAGTAGAAATATGCAGAGAAAAAGGCATTTAAAGAAAATTGTGAAGTCATTAAGACGTTTACATGTGAATAAATAACAGTTCTCTTTTCGAGAATAGATAACAACACTTCTCAACAAACGGAAGAAAAAACAATTCTATGGATTCATGCATCAAGTGACGCTGTAAAGAATTATTTGACGCTACTGAAAAACTGACGAGGTAAAAAAAACTTCAACATCTGATGCAACAGCGAAGAATTTCGGGACGTGATGACTAAAATAATTTAGATTGCTGTCGTGTTTGCAATCCTTTTTTCTTCCATTTGTAAAAAAAAAGTGACCATTCAAATAAAATGATAGTAGTGACATCAAACCCACCAACAAAACCGACAAAAATTGCTGTGATCTAGAGTGTTCTGGTTGTTCGGAGGTTTGGTCTTTATTAATATTTTCCACTTGGCTGAATTGATTTGCATAAACTGAATCATCGAACGATACGACAAATCGACCACTGTCCTCTAAGGCATTTCAGTTTTTTATTATTACTTAATTTCCGAATGATATAGAATAGAGCTCCAAACCAAACGAAATTTCCAGGATAAACAGTAACAATTCAGACGTTCTCATAAAGCTTAATATTGTAACCACTGCTTACCGCTATCATCACTATGACGAAATGATAAAAGTGGAGATGTTGAATGTCCTCTTGCTTTCGTGAATTTGACAATAGGAATTCCTGAAGATTTGAATGACAAATTTTTAGAAGATAGAAACTGACCAGCCTGTTATAACTATATGATTTGCATTTTTTCCTGATACCCGATTTCGACAATCTTTTGTGCAGAACAGCAGGCACTATCTCCCTCCAGAGCTGTTTTACATCACTTCTGTCCTCCCCCTCCTCCTCTTCCCTATTACTATCCTTTCAGTTGCTGATGATTTGAATCAGAATTGTTTCTTTTGTTCTATTTCACCAGTCACTAACCGATCTCCTAAGAATCGGATGCGACTAAATGGAAGAAAGAAATGATAAAGATGAGCGGTACATACTGCTTGTATTCTGCATCCTTTTCCCATAACGATTCTCGTCTTCATAAGGCTCCATCGAGGAACATAATCTGAAATCACTTCTATGTAATATCAGTTGCGTAAGTTACCTGTTGCATATAATATAGTATCAAGCGAATATGTCAACCGCTTAGAGCCTTACACATCAAAAACAAACTCCGTCGCCCGAGCCGCAAATTACACGCACTCCTGGGGCTCTACTATGCCAAACCATGCAACTTACATGGAAATCTTGTCCATTGCCATTTTATTCCAATTTATGGTAACCTTGACAGGACGTGGAGTAGGAGTAGTAACTAGAACATGGTGTATGCACGACATGAATATCCATTCGGACTTGTCCAGGAGCTATTTGATCCCGATCTGTGATTCATCACATGTATTTGCTCTTAGAAAATCCAGGCGTCCTCACATAGATCTCTGCACCAAATTTTTCATAAAAAATAAAGTATGTAATTTCCAGATCTGTCGATGGCAGCATGTACTAGCAGTGGTGTCGTTTTACTTCGAGTCTCATCGTCAATTTACTCGGTTGTTCGTAACTTGTTAAGGCCAAGACGGAATATACCATTCCGAGGAATTTACAGGACGGAGGGTGACCTGGTACGAAAAGATGATCTCCTAGTGTGCCAACACAAGATGAATTTTCATCCTGGCTTAAATGTATGATTATACACTTCGTTATTCTAATATAAGTAAAGATCACCATGTTACAATGAGTCACTAACGTTCCGGAGGGTTTCCAGTGTTTGTATGCAACTTTAAGGCTAAAGGCCTTTGGTCACTGATAAATCATGGTTTTTGGAAATCGCTAATGAAGGATTGGCGGGAAGATACCACAAAACGATATCTTTTCTGGTCCATCATTACCGTACTGTTTCACAGTTTGTTCCATTTCAAGGTCCATTTAAAAAGAGATCGAAGTGGACAACTATTGCTCAAAGCGATGACAGATGGTCACGTGGTGATTACTCAAGAAAAAATAAATCCAGACTTCTCTATACCTGAAATGTTGGCCTACGAGAGTATGGAGGAAGTTTATAAATTAACATTTAATGTGCTTCCACTGGATATGTCACAATCATTCAGGCTATTGAATGAAATTTGACGATATCTCAAAAACATTTTATTTCTCTTTGGATCAACCAATTTGAAGTTAGTACTTGCATATGCATTGTCGTAATACACAACTCTTCGTGAGAATTGACTTATCTTCATTCTCTGGCTGAATAAATTTAGTTCAGATGTTAGGCGTTTGGCAGAGATCTTTCTCTGCTTGAGCTTTTATTCATTGGTTTCACATTTGAATGATCTAAAACGCTTCATGTCAGAACTTTCATGCCTTTGTAGCTCTCTCGAAAACCTGAACTCCTAAAGCTGGAAAGCTTAAAAGTATTTGTTAATAAAGAGCAATAACTCAGTGGATTTAAAATCTTATGTGCGTCCGGAAATATCTAAACTGACCAAAAGGTTCTTCAGAAAAAAATGAATCCAGAACTTTAAACCCTCATTATTCTTAAAAAATTTTCCCAAATATGCTAAAAATACTAAAATGTAGTTTCA
>NW_018108190.1:698837-711674 GCF_000183805.2 Loa loa | reverse complement strand
CTGGATATGTCACAATCATTCAGGCTATTGAATGAAATTTGACGATATCTCAAAAACATTTTATTTCTCTTTGGATCAACCAATTTGAAGTTAGTACTTGCATATGCATTGTCGTAATACACAACTCTTCGTGAGAATTGACTTATCTTCATTCTCTGGCTGAATAAATTTAGTTCAGATGTTAGGCGTTTGGCAGAGATCTTTCTCTGCTTGAGCTTTTATTCATTGGTTTCACATTTGAATGATCTAAAACGCTTCATGTCAGAACTTTCATGCCTTTGTAGCTCTCTCGAAAACCTGAACTCCTAAAGCTGGAAAGCTTAAAAGTATTTGTTAATAAAGAGCAATAACTCAGTGGATTTAAAATCTTATGTGCGTCCGGAAATATCTAAACTGACCAAAAGGTTCTTCAGAAAAAAATGAATCCAGAACTTTAAACCCTCATTATTCTTAAAAAATTTTCCCAAATATGCTAAAAATACTAAAATGTAGTTTCACAAGATGAAATGATCAGCATGAAACAAAAATGGTCCTTGCAGACGTCATCGATGGCGATTATAATCTTTCTCCATGTCTTGAAGAAACTTCATTGTATAATCCTTCAATTCTTTTGATTCTGATTGTGATAAATGGACAGCTTTTTTTGCATACCGCAGTGCTTCCAATCTGAAATTTAATACGTTAGCCAAAATCATCAAAACTTTTCAGTATCCAGTAGTACGTTATCTGCTGTAGACCATTAGATGTCGGATAAATGGCTCCTAAGACTTGTAATGCAAGGTGTCAGCTATTTAATTTCATACATTAAGTGATTAAATTATTGATGGTTCGTTATGGAGATTTTTTAATTTGGTAAACAATCAATTAGTGACATGAAAGGTTTCCTTTAGTTTTATTTTATTCGATATACTCTGAAGTATCTCACCTCTGACCGCAATGATAAAGCGCTTCTGAATAGTTACAATAGTATCCAGGTAGTAGACTGTTGCATTCATCGATATATAATATCCTATCTATACCAATTTCCAAATACTTTTTTGCAAGATCAAACCTGATAGGCTTTAGCGAATTACGAAAACCTTGTTAATTGTAAAATTTGAATTTAAAATTTAAATTTGTAAAATTTGTAAAAATTCGCTTCATTTGGGCCACTACTTGAATAATTCCCTTCTAAAATCCCATCCTCTATGTTCGGAAGTTAGACAAAATGAATGTTCTCAGGTCAGCTGTATAGGAAGCGCAGCAGTTGTGATTTTTCCGGAGAAAAGTATTTCTATCGTGAATGTTGCTGAGATTGGTTTACTTTTTTACACCAAGAAGTAACACTAATTAATCAGTCCGTAGGATGAGATCTACCTGTTCCTGGCAATCAATAAAGCACCATAATTATTGAGCATATTCATGGCGTGGAAGCAATTGATGCCATAAATTTGGTGTGAGATCTGAAACATATAAATAAATATATGTAAAATGCATGAGAAAATTATATCCGTATCTCCTGAAAGAATATGTTCGTAGTGGTACTCTGAAATTAGGCAGTGTTCCAGAGTGAAATGAAATTTTTTAGAGAAACTACCTTCAAAGCTTCATCCATGAGTTGTACAGTATCATCCAGTCTCTTTTCTTCTCTGTATCGGACCTGCAATGTTTGACTTATTTTTAAAGTAATAATTTCACGGCTAATAAGTATGATGAATTAAACTTACAATGAAGTGGGCGTATTGTTCGAGACACAGGCCATAAAGAGCAAGAGGGTCTGTGAATACAGTTCCATAGTGATTAATGACTTGTGGAATATCATACGAACCACCATAGTTTATTGAATACTTCGCCATATGCTTCTCGACTACCTTCAATAAAAGTTCCATTTGCGCTTATTATATCTGTACCTATATTTATCTATCTATCTCCATTTACCTATCTACCTATGTATATATACATATACAAGTAAATGAAATGTGGAAGTCTGGATATAGAGCGAGTTTCTATAGGTTATCTGAAGCGAAAGTTACACAGGAGATCACAGATTTATTCATGACATACTTTCATTTGTCTGGCAGCGCAATGCTTGTAACCAATTTCGGCATCATCTAGTTTGCCTTTCTGAGCAAATATATCGGATAATTTGAGGCTCACATCGATAAATTCAGGATCGTAATCTTGTTTCTTGTGTAAAATTATTAACCTAAATCACTGACATCAAAAGTAAAATTTATTTAATATTTTCAAAAATACCTTACTTTTAGCAACTGTAGTAGACAGATTGAAATTTACATCGAGACTCCGAAAATAAGAAATAATTGCGTTGAGACATGCAAAACTCAGAGTCAATGTAATTCACCACAATGAAGTGAAAATAACATTCGAAACAGACAAGACAGCTCCATGGACAAACGATATTGGAAAATCGTGTGTGACGTATATCAATGGAAAGAAAAATTAAAATCAAAAAAGTCAACAAAAACCGAGAAACCGTTGCAAAAGGCCGCGGAAAGCCTGCTCTGCATCATCCAATTTTCCCATTTCATAATAAGTATTGGCTAATTCGTCGATAATTCGACTAGCAATTAACTCATTGTTTTGTCCACTGGCCATTTGCATTGCCTCCTCCAGGATCATCACTGCTTGGTCATAATTGTGCTGTTTTCTATATAACCATGCCTTTAAATGGACTCATTATAGAGCTCATTATACATTTTTTATAAACTTCATGCAATAAAAAGATATTGTAAAAGTTGAGAAAAATCTTCCACTGACCGTCTTTTTGTTTCCAAAAAAAGTATATGTAACTACAGGCAACATTCAAAAAATGAGATCAGCGGTGCCTTCCCACGGAAGTTCCCTCTGTTATTTGAAAATATTCGAAATGTTTACTAAAACTTTCATAACAACAATACAAATTTATCAGTCCCTGAATTCTTACTTTCTTGATTTTATGTTTCAGTGGATCCTTATCAAGTTCAAATGGTGGTATTCCAGCTAAATCCTTGAATGTTGTCATTAATGAAAAGCCAAGTAAGGGAGCACCAGCAGCTCGAGCAAACCATCGCCAGTGTTTCTGATCCCAATAACCCTTTCTGTAACCGCCTGTTCGGCCACTGTTTCTTGAATTTCTTGGAAACATTGTCAATGCTGTCAGCCATTGTTGCTTACGAAATACGAACGAGTACCAGTTTATTAATCTTCCTTGCATCTTTAGCAATCAAATATCCTGAAGATCAAAAGCTTCTCACGTTGTAAATCATCACTATGAAAGAAGTGCCACATAATAACACAGTTCTTAAAGATTTAGCCGAAGGTTCAAATGATGAGTAGAGGATCCATCGCCCTCAACAACTGCGACTTCTTCCTAACCGTTCTCCCACAATATCCTTCCAAGGAAATCAGAACTTTGTGGTAAAATATCAGTTTTTGATTTTCAAGAAATAAGCCAGTAAAGGCTGTATCAAATACTTTATTTTATCATTTATAAATAGAGAAACTTTTACTGCTTTTCCAAGCAGTTATCAAAATCGAAGGGAGATCAAAGAGGGTTCAAATAGCTTCTCCACTACGACATTTCATTCAAAAAAAAGCCGGTAAATTCACCACCTGAGAAATAGTGCTGTTGAATGAACATTGTTTTCATACTATCAGTAAAGAAAAAAACTCATCAAAGATGAAGACATGCACGACAGCTATTTATTTAGAATAAAACATTTAGAGAGAAATACACAATAAAACAGTGAAGCTTCTATTCACAGTGAAAAAACTAATCCATCTTGATAGCAAAGGATGACCCGCATGAACAGCCCTTCTCGGCAACTGGATTATCGACGATACGAAATGATGATCGCATCAAGTCTTCGAAATAATCCACCGTTGCACCCTTCAAAAACTGTAGCGATCTCTGAAATGTCTTACGTTATAAGTAACGTAGAATTATTGCATTGAAATACCCAGTATTTTTTCTCTATCCCACATTAATCTATTATTTACTCGACGTGAATAAATGAAGCAAATTCTTATTTATGGGAATGAAAATATCTATAGAAATAATTCAGCTTAGCTCAAATGAAGACTTTCTATCCAAACTTCGTTTCATCAAATTTCACTGTGTATCCTGACTTCTCCAATCTAGTTTTAGGCTTTTCACGCAACAATGGAAAAATTCCGTTATGTTGACTGTACTAGAGGTAAACAATTTATAATATAGAGACTCAATTCGCTTTCGACAAAACAGAAATTGAGTGTCAATTTCTCTTTACCTTCCTTCAAACATCTTGCAAATCTTTCAAGCAAGATAAACATAAACCTCGTCGACAACAATCTTAATATGATCTTTGCAGAAGACAAGATCATTGTCATTGATTTTGTTGTCTATACTCATTTTATATTCAAAACCGGAGCAGCCACCACCATCAACCATTATCCTCAAGTGTTCCCCGATGCTAGCAACTTCTCGCAGCCGATTAACACAATTTTCAGTGATTTTTAAATCACCAGAAGCACCATCCTTCGCGTAACCCTTTTGAATTGCAAACAGCAAACGCCAATTTTTGATCGCAATCTTTGATCTATTCATCATTTTCCATGTCTGGAAAATGCAAAATGAAATTCGGAAGAATTTGCTTTCTTCACCGACATGTAAATTCCACTAAAATAATCATCTCTAACACTGAAGTTCGACAAAAGTTCTGTGCCAATACTTCTCCAAATATTAGCGTAGAACATCATCAGTAAAGTGAGTTTATATTTTTCGCCCTCAGACAAAAAAGCGATAACCAAAACAAAAGAAACAGCTGGAAAGTCAAGCCGCAGTTGAGAAGACGAAGTTCGTGCCAAACAAATAAGTTCTAAAGTGCAATGTTTATTTCCACATCATTTTACCAACTTCACAATAATTTCATAATTTAAATCTCAGCAAAAAAGAAAATTTGTATTTATAAAATTCAAAACCCAGGGCACTGCGTATTAGATATCAAAACAGGTTTTTAAAATTTCAGATCTAACACTTGGAAAATGAAGAAACAGAGAGCACCGATTTAAGAATTCAAAGTTTTAATCGAACTGAAATTTGGTACTGAAGAAGTATTCGTATTTGATGTATGTTGTGAAGACTGGAGGATACTCTTCAATGCATTTAACCGCATCGATTCTAACTCTACAGCTCGTAGTAATCCTGAAATTGCCCATTTAACATGATGTCACAATGGACTAGCAGAAAAACCAATGATGCTGTGCTTTTCAACCAACCTGATAAGCTTTAGCATTACCTATACTAAACAAATAAGTAGCAAAATATAGTCTAAATTATCTAACATCAGAAAATTTCTACAGTCCAAATATCAGCTGCAGAGAAAATCTATATTAGCTGCCAAAACAAATCGGTAAATGGAAAGATAACAAATACAGGAATACTAGACTCCTGTCACGCCCTCTCCTTTTCAAGTAAAGGGTAGGAATGTAACATTGTAGAAAGCAAATAAAAAACATACGATAAAAAGGAAACCTGTAAAATGGACATGAAGCCGTTGCAAAGCTCTCTCTTCTCTTTCCAAATTTATAAGCTGTTTACGAATTTGAGTGGCGTTTTGTGACATTATTTTTTGTCATCCTAAAAATTTATGGCTAAAGATGAAGCCTATTTCCTCGAAATAGTTTTGAAATGACCAAATTTAGCTGAAACGAAAGTTGTTCATGTGTTCAACATTTAGGAATTTTTACAATACTTTCGAAAACAGAAAAAACCACTCACCATAAAATAAGAATAGTAACTAAATCAACTTGGATCAGTGAACATATATTGAAGTCGAATTAAAAAATTGATTTTCTATGAAAAGATGACCTCTGTAAATAATTCGAAAGAGAAACTGAGGTATACATAACGAGAATATATGTGGTGATTTAAGACACAACCGCATATTATTTTTATACAAATAATAAGCAATATAAGAACATAAGCAGCAAGAAAGAACATTTGCAAACGACACTGCTACAGATGCTATTGGTAGTATCGTGACATTGCACCAAAAGTCATAAAAATTTGAAAGAAGTATGCAAAATACAGTGTGCGTCTACAAGTACGATGAATTAACATAACAAGACTTATCAGTTTGAATTAACAAGATTTATCAGTTTAAAACCAGTTCATAAAACAAGTAAAACCCAACAAATCATCAATCAAAATTAGTTTGATTCAGCCGCAAAATGTTAATAAAATGAGCCAAACAGAAAGTTTTCCTAGGAGCCATAAATATTTCATAACGGATAAGGTGGAAAAAAATTCTGAAAGTGAAGGAAAATGAAAACATTTAAGCTCAGTTCATCGTTTGAAAATGGGTGCAGGACTGTTCTGGTTCGCTCTTCGTCGCTGTCGTTCAAAGCGTCGCTCCATTTCATCTAGTAATCGCGGTGTATATCGTACAACCAATTTCACGGTACCTCGTGCCGACTTCAACAGGTCCACTGCTTTTTCATGACTTTCCCATTCAACATTAATTCCATTCACCTAAAGTTATTGCATCGTAAATAATTTAGGGGAAAATTTACATATTAAAATTATAATATTTAAAGGAAATGCACTTAACAATATAATTGTTTCCAAAGAAGCATATAAAATTGCCGGGATTATATGTCATTGTGCGGCGTTTTCTACCTTAACACTACTTTCGCGAAAAACAGTAATAGAATTCGGATGCTTCATTTCAGTTGAAAAAATGTTGTAAAAATGTGCTCCGAAATGAAAGGCTTCAGTTTTCACGGAGTCATAGTTTATCTTTTAGAAATCATACCAGAATCTTTGTGAAAACGAAATTAAAATTAAGAATTGTCTTTATCCAATTAAATCAAACAACACATACTAACCGCAATCAACTGATCACCACGTTTCAATTGTCCATTCCTATCAGCGACACCTCCGGGTATAATGCGAGATATATAAATAGGTGAATTCTGCTCCTTCCCACCCATAACATTAAATCCAAGACCTTGGTCTGTTTTTGGAAGTTCAACAATTCGCGGATGTGCATGTCCCTCCGCTGCTGCAAATGCTGCCACAGTTGCTTTAGCTGTGGCACTTGTTCTAACCTAAAAAATTTGAAAGAAAAGCAATTACTTTCTCAATGTTGTTCCAACGAAATAGCAAAACTTTAAACATAATTTACGTACTTTTTATCAGTATATTTTAGAATGAACAAAAACCCGGCACTCCTGTTTCCTTTTTCTTTTTTTAATTTTGAACTATACCTCTCGAGAATTATCAGCACTGATGGTGTCGTAAACAGTTTCAAAAACTTCACGAACTGATGAGAAGAAATCAGACTGCAAAATATTTTGCAGTGATGTAAGCTTCGGACTATTCAATTCACCGGTTTTTTGTACATGTTCGATCAACTCAATGATCCTTTGAATATCTGCAATTATGCATTATCTTTGACAATCGAACTCGGTAAATCAAAAGACTAATAGTATTTCTAGCTATTATTCAAAATCTTTGAAACAGAGGAGGGCAATTAATTTTTCCAGGGGGTCATATGAGAAACTGGAATGGTCTTCGAGTTGCTAATATACTTAACTCAGTTCTCCCAACACCGTATCCATTTACCCATATATATTATCCCTTCATAAAAAAAGTAAATAAAACATTGTAATGGATTCACTGAAAACGTGGAGGGTAATGTCACAAAAGGATAATGTTTCATTTACTGTTTGCTAATATTGAGTGTTGAACTGTAATGAAAGATCAATGGACCAAAATACTACGCAGTAGTAGTAACAAACGACTTGACTGTGGCACCCGGGCGCGCAAAGGAAGAGCGGCGAGGCAAGGAAAAATGGCGGTGGTAGCAAAGGGAGGGAGGGCATGCGTTTCCTGTGGCTTCGTGGGTAGGAAAAAACTTGCTGGAGGACCACTAGATGCTTTGCTACCACTACTTTCTTTAGAACACGCCAACAAAAACGAGCGCCTCGCATTTAAACCATTTCTGGCAAAATATACTTTTTTTGGAACAAAATATTTCTAGAAAAAAACGTTGATAATAAATACCTCTGTCGAGATGAAGACCATCGGATGACTCTTCCATTAAAAACAATCAGGTCTGTATATATGGTTACTAATTTGTACTTCTGATTCGCAACTTTACTCAAACTGTAATTTCGGAAGCAAATCTTAAAAAAAACCTTATCGAAATCAAAAAATCACCGCTATACTTGATATTAATTGAGTGTTTCATTCATATTTTCACTCTCATTCCGAAGAAATTGTTTTCAAAAGCTTCATTATGTAAAAATACGCAATTACCTACATTTACCTCAAAAAAGACTTCCTGCAAATAATACTCTTTAAAAAAAAGAAAAAAAAACTACAAGATTTTCAATCTAAAAGACAAAGGAAACATTTGATAGCGACAAATCGCATCAAAGCAGTATGAAAATTAACGCTTAGAGAAAAATTTTATATTCTATACGTACCTGCAACAATAGGGAGATTACAAACCGTGTGTAGCTTATTAATAGAAAGAGGAATGGAGGGGAGGGGGTGGAAATGACGAGTACAACCACAACACTAAATTACAGGAAATTTTTAAAAGTAATGGCTTTTTAAAGAATTAAAAATTTGTCACTTAAACAATCTAAATTTAGAATTTGCACGAACATCTAAAAGGATTTCTTGTTGTAAAGGATTTCTTGTTTCTTGTATTAAGACTATAAGACTTTCATTACGTCATTCTTATTGTAACTGATCTATTATGCATCTCGCACGAATCACTCATTTGAACTATGACCATCAAGCTCCAACTTCTGCACACAAATATACAATCAATTTAATCAAAAAAATTTCATGGGAAGCAGGAAATTCTTTAAAAAAAAATAAAATTAAGCATGACTTCATTACTAAGTTGGAGTTTCAAATATAGTTGAAGTAGCATGAAAGAGAAGGTAATACCCGGAAGCAGATGGATTAAGCACAAAGTGTAAAACAGGTCTCATTGAATAATATTTCAAATGTTTACAACTAGATTTATTACAAGTAATCTATATTTATATCACCAAGATTTTCAAACAAGTACAAAAATGTCATGAAAGTTCGAAACCAGCTCCACAATTTACTGCATAGATTAGTTTACGACGCAATGTTTCAACATCATCGTATAGTGGCAGCTTCAACAAATTCATACATGTCGCAGCAGTAGGTAGTTTATCAACGTCGTGGACAAGCTGAATACCCATTGGCGGTGTTAAAGTCTAGATAGATAAACACATAGTTAGACTTTTATAGAACAAAAATGGTTTTTGTTTTATGAATCAGTCGGAAAGGGCTCTAATTCCAAGTACGGAAAACAGGACAAAATCCAAAGGATTCTGCTCTGACCTTAACTACTACTCCTCCCTCACTGCACAAAAAACTATTACATCGAATACTCATTCTACCTTATTGTCCAATAAAAATTTCCATCTTTGACTGCGGTAAATCAACAAGAGAAATTCCAGTAATAGACAAAATACTGGAATTAAATTTCGAGAAATATCACCTTAAAACCCATTATGGGTGGTCGCGGACAACCAGTTATAAATTTTAACAGCTTCTTTTTATCTCCAGCTGAAAATCCATTGATGACCGACCAGAAGAGGTCCATGTACTGCTGATCATTTTCAGCTTAAATAAAAATTTTCAAATGAATTATGCTCACGACGATTATAATACACAAATAAGCAAGATTAAATTATTGGGGGCAGAGGCAATAAGTGACAGGACTACTAAATCTTACATTTTATGTTATGTACAGCTGTGAATTTCTTTAGTTCATTGAAATCAATTTCTGAATCACTGCCGCCAACCAACATCGAAATTTCTAACGGTGAGAACATTCGCAACCATTCCAAGTCTATAACGTTCCTTAGACCACTCCGAAGCGCGGCGATCATCGGTGAAAGCTAGAAAAGGACTGAATATTTTAGCTTGTTTTTGAGCAAGCATTCGAAGTTCGTTTTAACAACTTATCAGTTGCAATGAAGACAAATGCTTCATTGCAACTGATAAATTGTTAACATGCGAATGGAAAAAAAAAATGGCAAAAGGAACTCACCCGCTTAGAAAGGTAATAATTAACATATAACTGTATATATTCCATCCTGTTATCTGCTGTTACTTTGATACAACTACCATCTTTCTTTAATTCTATCTTCTGCAAAAAATGGTGTTACATCATTTGCGAAGGTTCATTTAAAGAAATAATTTAGCTCCAGTAATTTAACGAGCTTTATGCTAACAAAAGAATTCATTTCTTACCTCTGTCACGCCGAAATTATCAGTGATAACAGTGAAATCAAGATCAAGAGTTTCGATCTCTTCTAATGAGCAACGCTTCAAAAACTTCAAATTTTTGTGCAGAAGAGGATCATATGACTTGACTAATTCCAAGTCCAGAACTGTTCCCGGATTTCCCATCCATTGCAGCAAGAAGAAATCCGCAAAGCGAATGTCTGCCAACAAACCTTCATAGACTAACTGCAAAACAGATAAATTAAGGTATTAAAATTGCAGGATATTTGATGTATAATCCAAGCTAATTTAACTAACTTATCTTCCAACGCAGACGGCCAATTTCAAACACACCACTGCACTAACGACTGAATTGAGATAAGTCAACTGTGCACTCTATCGTTTCAGAGTAAAACTTAAGTAAAAGCATTAAAATAAATAATGGAGGTTCATCAAATTATTGTTTGAATGCTTACCATCAAAATACAGTGACAACGTGAATAAGTTAAATAAATAAGCCAATGAATAAGTCAAAATCGTAGGAACAATGTCGAGAGATTCATCAACAATCAAAAAAATCATCTTATTATTCAGGGCAAATCTTCCAAAAAGCAGGTACGCAAAACTTGACTAATTAACAATTTACCTTAGCAATAATTCGCCCGATGAAATAGAAGTGATCAACAAAATTAGTTGGGTAAAGAAACGGTGCCAAAGGGTTTGGATATAAAAGCTGTTCATGGGTTGCAGCAAAAAAACCACGAGATGGATCAAGAGCAGTCTGAAGAAGTTCGTAAAGAAATTCCCTGAAAATGCCACCACCATCAACGCCAGCTTCTTCTAGTCCAGCCCAGTTTACCATCTGCACACGAATTGTTGACTTCATATCGGGAACTAAAAATAAGAAGTGTATATACTAAATTTCTGTACAGTCAACGAAATTCGATGTCTTTTTTTTGCCATACATGGTACTTTTGTTGGCAGTACTTGACAAACATAAGTGCTACATTAAGTAACAAAAATAATTATTACAGAATTACCGTTATGAGGTTGTAATGCTCTGAAAGCATCTTCGTACAAGGTTGCTCTGTGTACAGCGATAAAATGTCCATTTCGGCCTGAAAAATTCACTTTTTTAATTTGAGGGGTTTATGCGAAAAACACATAGCAATCATTAACTTTCTTCTTTCTTGATGTACAATAAATCTTTGTTTATAATCTACAATTTCGTTGTCATTACAAAAAATAGTCGTTGTACCTACCGGAATCATTCCGTATGCGATCTCTTAGAAGTAACTCTGTGAAAATCTGAAAATAATCAAATGAAAAGCTGACAGGCCTGGAATTTTCTTTGATTTACTCTCATTTTACAAGCAGAATCAAAAACAAAAATACACGTTTGTGTAATCATTTAAGTATGCTTAAAAATATCAGATAAATCCGTGAAAAAAAAGTGGGCTTACCTCAGTTCGTTGGATGAAAGGAATAACGAAAGGAATACTGCGGACGATGGATAAATTACGCAACTCACTGACACTTGGAGGGTCTTCATTTACATCCGAATCCCTATTATCAAGCAAAAAACGTACAAATTCAAATGGACGCCTTGCGCGGCGCCGACGACCACGCCCATTTTGCCACATCGACTAAAATAATGAACATTTCTACAAAGCTGTTCGTTTAGGCTTGTAGGGAGTTGGTAATACGCAGAGAAATTCAGATTTCTCAAAATTACTGACTATAAGATATAAACATTTCCTCTAAATTCCTGTGTGAAGTCCTGTGAACCTCCCCTTTCATAAAGGACTTATCAGGATCAATGAATTTCCAGATTATTACTAGAAAGAGAGGAGATTTTTTGGTTTCTGTTACAGAATCCTTCAGATACTTCCCAACTGCTTTATAATCAATCCGAATAAGGAGCGAAACACACTTCCCAATTACGGCAAATTAACATTCGAAAAACCGTGATAAGCTGATATTTTCAAACATAAGTGGACAAAATAGCAACGCTCTTCAAATCTTAATTCATTGTATCTGAATCTGCCACGTCATCAACTGCAAATAAATAAAAAATGAATGGGAAAGAGAAATGAACTTACAGAATTGACAACAACATTCCTATTATGACTGGACCAAAAATTGTGAGGCATGACACAAACTCGATTGTCTCGTTCATGTAATGCTTTCGTTAACAAGGCGACATCCTAAAAACACGCTATTGAATTTATTAAAGTTTCTTTGCTGAGACCAAGTTTACTTAAATCCAATACATTTCGCAAAAATAACAAAAAAAAAAAAAAAAAAACCAAATTAGAAGAATAAATATTATTGCCATTTGAATCACCTGGAATAAATCCGACCACTTTGAGCTCTTCACAAAAGATTGCTGGAAAGGTCCACTATTAACAGGAAAAGCGAGATCAATTAAACCAAGCGTAAGATCTCTTGAAAGTTTCAATTAATAATAGAACAATATATCAAGGTAACAAAAAATGAGTGAAATAGAAATTAAATCCGTACGGATTTTTAAACAAGTAATGAAATCAATTATATTTTGAAACATTGCTAGCAAATTAATTTATATTTATATA
>NW_018108190.1:687463-698751 GCF_000183805.2 Loa loa | reverse complement strand
ACCAATAACAATTTCGTCAAAAAAAAAAAAAAAAAAACCATTAGAAGAATAAATATTATTGCCATTTGAATCACCTGGAATAAATCCGACCACTTTGAGCTCTTCACAAAAGATTGCTGGAAAGGTCCACTATTAACAGGAAAAGCGAGATCAATTAAACCAAGCGTAAGATCTCTTGAAAGTTTCAATTAATAATAGAACAATATATCAAGGTAACAAAAAATGAGTGAAATAGAAATTAAATCCGTACGGATTTTAAACAAGTAATGAAATCAATTATATTTTGAAACATTGCTAGCAAATTAATTTATATTTATATAAGAAGCGGTAAATTATATTGCAATAAACAAAGCTAGTTCCTCTACTGTAGTTTCGGAATTACAAACAACTCTAATATTATACTGCCTTAATTTGAATTCCTCCAATTTATGCAGCAAGAAAGTTAAAAATTCCAAAAATGGTTTTATAACCTACGACATTAGGATAAGATACTCACCGACAATGAAGGACTACATCAGTAATTTGATTTAGTGTAAGAGGAAAAACAGTATCTCCAACACCACCATTTTGGAAATCATCATCGTCAACTGTTTTCAAGGCATTTGTCACCAATGTTATAAATATTGATAAAGCTGGTATTAAAGCCTGTTCATCAGAATGCGATATATTTTCACCCTGTTAGAAAAGTTAATCTTTTGAGATTGCTACAGTTCTTGGTATTCACATATACAGTATTTGGTTCTACCGGTTGGATAAAAAACAAAATAGCAACATAAGTATCATATTTTATTTCAGAATTCAGAAAACATATTTTTTTTATTTTATTCAAAAAAAAAAATTTCAGAATTCAGAAAAAAAGTATTCTCAATATATATAATAAAATCAGTATTTAAATAAATATGTAATGTTATCACTAACGTCTATGATATAAATACTAAGTGCTACTAAAAAAAATTTCAGAAAACGACAAAGTACTACTGACCCGTTCAAGTATTGTTATCAGTGGTTGCGTCCCTCCAAACATAGTACTCCTATTAAGGGACATTATTAGCCTCCATAAACTTGGAATCAGCTGCCGAAATGAAGAAAATAAATTCGTCAAAGAAATATAATTTGCAGATGAATGAATCCGTATGAAATAAGTTAATGTGCAAAGCGAAGTAATCCCTTCACGATCTCCCAGTAATGCATTTGTGAATGATTCATTTGACAGAAGAATTCTCAGACTAGAGATTAGAGTTTTCAAGTAAAATGATACTGTCTGAAAATATTGCAATTCTCATCTGATGAATTAAACTTACTGAGACAAACGAGTCCTCAAGTTAAACCTTGCAAATTAATTTTTGGAGCAAACGCCCTTTAATAACCTGAAGTTCCATTATTCTCCAATTAAAAAAAAAAAAGTTAAACAAAAACGTTCAAGTTAAACAAAAACGCTTTTGCATCTTTCATATCGCAAAAAGAATTGCAATTTCCAGTAAATTAAAACACTTCCCAGAATATCCGGTTCAACATCAGATGTCGCAGCCATGATAGCATCATTTGACTCGTCTTCCACATCTGAATCGTCGTTGTTGGATCGCTCTGTCAACATTGCTTCCGGTGGCGGTGTGATATTTTGTGTAAGTGCTGCAAACACGGAGACCAACTTGGCCTTTTCCGAATCATTTAAAGTCTCTGTAATAAAGTTGTGAGACCAAAATAAAGTGCATTATTACCTAAAAGCTTTTGGAACATGAAATTTTAAAAATCAAACGAGATTTATATGTTTCGTACGAGGATATTTGGTAGTCAATTATCTATGGAATCTGATCAATTTTATCGACTAAAGATGGCAACAATCATTAAATTCCACGAATTAACATAGTATGCTGCAGAGCTGAGGTTTATGAAAAATGTCAGAATCTAAGCATAACTGAATAAGAGAAAAGAACTAAACCTAATGAAAATGCCGAAGTAATAACGACAACAGCATATGAAGTTAAAAGTGTAGAAGTTGCATCTTGTGACGACAACCGATAACCATCAGTTGATAAAGCATCCATAATATCTGCGAATTTCAAAGTTCCTGCTTTACAAAGTCGAGCTAGAAAGGGTGCTAAACAACAAACAGTAACAGTTTCATATCTTGGCTTGCAGATCGTACCAAATAATTCAAATATAGCATCCGTTCTGCAATAAGAAACAATAAAACCATAAAAACCCTCGTAACAAAAAATTAAAAGTCAACAGCCAACGGAAAGATCCGATATAAAATAATCATGTAAAAAGCCATTTTTGCTTCATTGTAAACATACGACCTTGCAATTCAATTAAGATTCTGAGAGACAATCTATAGAAATAATACTTTCTTTTCCACTACTTTACTAATTGTAAATGAAAAATTCCGTATTTAAATGCTATATTCAAGGAGCTTACTTCTTGGAAAGGCGATTTATAGGTAAAACTAATATTTGTAAAAGTGATTCAGAGCGCTGTGGAAGTTTTTCCTCAATGTATAAAGCTGAAAAAAACATTTTAGAAAAAAGGAAAGGTACTTTGACAGTCAATGTCAGCACTGTCGGGATGCTTAAAAATTTTCAAATTCTTATAAATGCTTGGTACATAATCGTCTTACCACAATACAATATAATGCATTGTATTGGGTTGAACAGCAAAAAGTAAAAGCAGAAAAAAACTAACCAAAAACATTTTCCACTCTAAATCTGATTAATTTTCTAGTTTAGCAGTTACATCAATCTATCCTAAAAATCATAAATTAGCATGATAAAGAGCTTACGAGAAGGAAGCTGATGACAACTGGAGAACAAAGTCATCATGGATGAGTAGAAACCATAATTCAACAAAGTTAAGCAATCCTCTTCCTTTATATAAATTTCGAGAAATCGCAATGCGGACGTATATGACTTAGTTCGATCGGTGTGCTCAAAAAGCACAACTACACACCGTAAAAGTTGCTGTCGTCTCCTTCGATCCAATAAGTCGTTCGCTTTCACTGCTTGTGCCAGTGCAACTGCTTCACTGCACAATGTTAACTAGAAGTTGTGGTTTATAAAAAGTGAACTTAAACTTTCCCTAGGATTTTTACAAACAAAACCATAATTAGAATGGTACCTGGGAACTTTGACAAAACCATGGAACAGATTTCACTTTAAAACGCATGAACAGGTCTCCTAAGCGTCGTAAGTAAAAAATGATAACAACTAGCTGAGTTAAACCCGAATATTACCAGAATTAGAGAACTTACAGTTCTTTCACAGTCAACAGCAGATCGGAAAAAGAATCCCAAACGAGAAATTTGTGTTTCCAATAATATAACGCTCTGTGTTGGACCTGCTTCATCAAAAAGACTTCGCAAAAAGATATGAAATTCTTTCCTAACACGATATCCCCGATATGCAGACTGTATTTTGATCGCTGCTACTTTTCGTCTGAAAAAAAAGATCAAAATAGATCAAATTCAAATAGATGAATGCGATCGTAACGAAGTCCTCAAACATTAATCAGGACCTTATCCACACCTTGTGAATGAACAGCAACATGATAACTGTAAAATTTCAATTTTCCCTGTCCTTAAAAAGTAAGGATTAATTACTAAACTATACAGAAAATCACATAAAATATAAGCCAAATTCTCCACTTCCTCAAGTCTGTTTATAGGATACCTTTCATTTCCACAAACCTGTTTACTCGACACGTTGCAAATACCGAATCGACGACTCCGTAATATCATTTAGAAGGCCCAAATGCATAGGAAAGTTTCAGTTTAAGGACAGAAAGCTTTATCTATACGATTTTCCAGAATAAGAAGTGTAAATCTTTAGTAAGCATTCTTACAGCACTATTGCCTATATGATATGAAGCTAAGCTAATTGACAGCGGGAAACCTAAATCGCAGCATATCTAGTATTTAGATGTGTTACCTGGATCGTTCTTGCCTTTCGATACGTTCTTCATTAATTTTTCTCATAAAATCTTCTTTTTTAGCCTGAAAAAATGGATCAACTGAATAGATGAACGTTACTTCACAAAACAAATACCTGAAATTAAGATTCACACAAGTAAATTTGTATATTTCTTAATCTAGACAATATGTAATAAAACCAACCAAATCAGAAAAGATAGCTTCTTGCAATTTGTTCCGCCTAACAGAACCATTAAAGTCGTAAAGGTTTAAATTACCAGCCATAGTATATTCTGCAATAAGTTAATGACGAATTTCCAAACCGTGATAGTACAGACCAACGCAACTCCGCTCGTGTGGTAATCTTGATAACTTGGAGATCTCTCTCTGGAGAATCAAAACATACCAATCCTCATTTAACACTTAGGATCTTCAAGTTTACGGTACCAGTTATCAGGTCAGCTTATGGCTTTTATCCAAACCATTAAAGTATTTAACATCCTCGGATTACTCATAGCAGTTTATGGAGAATTTCATGCACACATTGCAAAACTTTAAAAATTAAGAATTCGGATATATGTTGAGCAATTACAATCAGTGAAAAGAGATTCTCCTCCGTGTATGCATTCCTGTCATTATAATCCAATGAACGAAAATTTAACAGATCCCCTAATCCAAACATCTTCACTATCAAATAGCGCATCAGCTGTACGACGATAAAGTGTGTAACAAAATTCAAGATTCTTTCAAGGTATTACATATTTGCGCATTCCTTAAAGCTACAGAATAACAAATACAGGAAAGAAAATACTGATTAAAGAATATCAAGCATTCGACAGTGAACACATCTTTATTTTCCATCCAAAAATTCGAATATGAACAATGGTTTAATCATAGCATTATAAAACACAAGGATAGAAAATGAAGGATAAGGATGGAAATAATACTTGAGTGATATGACAACACTGATGATCCATAGAAAGACTTTTTAGCTTTCTTTCTTTTTCTCACACTGGAATCAACAACCTTAATGATATCACTGGCACACGAAATCCGAGAAAATAAAGTAGTGGGAAATTCCTACTTTATTGAAAATATTTGAATAAATAAATCAAGTTCCATCAAAAAAAAAATAACACAGATTTCTATCAAGCCACTTAGTGGTCCAATTTCTTCCCAAAAAAGAATTTCCTCCCCTCATGACTACTCAAATTAAACAGTTAGTCGTCAGATTCTTCAGATGCTTGTTGCAACCAGTCGATGATTGGACGAACTAAAGTTTTAATGGGAGCACTCTTATGTACAGTATCATACCACTCCAGAATTGCATCTTCTTCAAAAATATCTTCTTCATAGAAAAAGTGTATCACTTTCGCAGACAATGCTTTGAAATTAGGATGAGATGTTAGATGTTCCTGCAAAAATATAAACTATAAATTCACACTATAAATAACAAGGAAATTTGTAAACTGAGGACGTTAAATTCGTTTACACACGTACATTCACTTAAATTTGCGCAAAAGATATGAACTTGTGCCGACAGCGCAGAGAGAGAAACAAAAGTTACCTCAACTGCAACAAGAGCCTGAATTTGGTTTTTTATTGGTTTGTAATAATTGGTGAACAATAAATGCCAATTTTTCGTAAGCTGCAAACAAAAGACTTTTTCGGTCCATAAATGTGAGAAAATCTTTCGCTTATGCAAAGACTAATTATTTCATCAAAGCTATTTATTTCTTTTGAAGGACTAATCTGCAAACTTACCTTTTGCAGCTCTGAAAAAGTATCTGACAATGACAGGAAAGATAAGAAAACGTTGCGCGCTACGTCTTCCATTGTTATGTTGTAGGCTAGTTTTGAACTGTTGATTTCTAAAATTAAATTTTTCATCAGCTGGTCATCACATTCTTCTTGTTCCGCTATTCTGTCCATACTTTCTTTAACCTGCAAATTCACATCTAATTAAACTTTCCATATAAGACATGGAAACGAGGATGAGCTCACAGTAAACCAATAAAAAAACGAATCGTGAAAGATATACTTCTTCGTAGAATCGATCAACACTGTCTATTTCTTTCTCAACGATAGCTTGTTCATTCTCTTTTAAATCATCCATTTCTGGAACAGTGGATTGAAAGGTCAAATTACCGTGACCAAAATCGAATTGAAAATTGAAGGCCATAGTGAAAGAGTGAGAAAAGAATAAGGTTTCGAATACCTCTGGATGTTACTGATGTGTTATGTCGCCGGACATTTGGACAAGTAGCGTGCCAAAAACTACTTCCATTTTCCATTCTCCATTCAAATCCATCTTAAACATTTTGCAAATTTGTTATACTCATCCCTTCTTCTGAAACTGCTAAAATAAACAAAAGACAAAACAAACATTCCGATGGAATACATTCAAACTGTTCATCGTTGTCATTATAACATTCTGCACTAATAATGCTTCCTGATGGTAACTTTCTGTCATCTGGTATTTTCACCTGAAAACGAGCCTAATGAACAACAATGATGCAATATGGTGTGATACTGTCAACAAATTTTGCATCAACTTATGTTGGGGGAATTACTGCAAATTATGCCGTAACGCTACATTGACCTGATGAATGCTTTATCGATTCAAACAAAATAAATCAACGGCTTTTGAAAAAGTAAATGGATAAAAACCTTGGAAGATAAGATACATCTCGGGGAAAGTATAACATTGCTGCCAATTATAACATCGTCTGCAATATAGCATTCCGATAAGCAGGTGCTTGTACCCATTATAACATCTTTACCAATTATGCAGTCCACAATTTCACAACCATTGCCTCAAACAAATCTCATATAGAGGGTCAGAATATTTCTGCACGGCAACAGTTGTAATGAAAGTGTATTGTAATGTGTTATAATGAAATCATAAAACAACATTATAATAAAATCATTTGATGAAATCACAAGACAACGCAAGTCACGCATATCAGCAATTTTTTGTATTACTCTATATTACTGGAATCATCACGTACTATATTAAAGAGTTAAAGACCCACCGATAGATGTTCCAGAACCAACTGAAACATTTTTTAACACTACATTCGAACCGATCGAACAGTTTTTCCCCAATAAAACATTTGCTCCATCAAAAATTAATGGCAAATTCCTTGAAAACAGTAAGGTTAGAACGATCCATGGTCCCAGTAAGTCTAATCAATCAATTAAAAATGAGAAATTCTGAAATCAATATAATAAAAACGTAGGTTCTGCTCAGATATTTTTGAAAAGAACTGATACACCTTTTGGTCTGGTAATTATGCTGCAAACTGTCTGACGGTGTATAAATATTATTTCGCCGACATATATAAGTTGAAAATGAAATATTATCAGGCACAAGAGGGAAGAAAAAACGTTGCAAAATGAGCTTATTCATAAGTAAGAGATCCGCATAATCACTGAAAATAAATGGGGTATTTGGAAAATGAGAGAAAAAGTCGACAGCTTTTCCACAGCTTCTACAGATAAAAACTAACAGTAAGTGTAACCAATAATATCTAAAATGTCAAATATTCCTCAATGGGAATTCAAATTTTACGGCTAACTTTATGCTAGAAGCACTAAAAAGCTCAAGGATTTCATGATAGCTCTTAATTCCAATATTAACTTTATCAAAATTGTTCCAACTTTGTTGGTTTAGTGATATATGGTGTACACATGCGTGCATGCATATAAAACATAGTACTGAAGTTTTGTCTAACATAATTTCAAAAAAACAAGAAAAGACAACAAACGTACTGAGCACAAAATGCCGGAATTTGTTTTGGGAGAACAGTAATACAAATTCTTTGACCGAGAATCTCTTCGTTAATCAAAATTTCTCTAATTATATCTTCTTTATATTGAAAATCGAAGTTGTCACTGAATTGTGACAACACATTAAGTGAACAAAATGCCATACCAGTGTCTCGAAGATTATTGCAAACAACGGAATCAGCTGCAAACACATCCTGGAAAAATCCAAGTAAATGAAAATATAAAAGTTCCAGAACATCAGAATATAAGCAGAAATCTAATTTACACTCATAGTAAAAGAATAATCAAAAAATTAATAATCATCAAGTTTACTAATCACCAAAAAATCAGTACTTGTTGACCAGATATCGTAGTTGTTCGGCTAGTAATGAGAATAGTGGACAAATTTCTGGAGATGACATACCTTGTCTACATCAAGTATTGAAGTATCATCTTTTTGATGGTAGAATATAAGTCTTCCGCTTTTCTTTTCATAAGCAATAACCGGGCATTCATTTTTCCATTCACCGTAAATGATTAACATGACATTATTCTTATCCTTTCTTAACTCCCTGAATCAAAATATGCCATTACTTAAAAGTTGAAATATAATATTCAGATGACTCGCAGAAATTACATTTGAAAACATAAATTTTTGAGTAGCTAATCCGAACCGGACATTGTTTCAAACATTACGAATTATGTACTTGAAACAACTGAGTTGAGTATTAAGATCCGTTGCGGCAACAGTCATTGGAGTTGTGAGTAAAAAAAAATCCGACTTTATAACAGATCGACTATGAACTTCACGAAGAGCATCACCAATACTCATACAGTTTTGACACGATACAACAATAAGGGAATCGAACATCACTCTCCAGTAACTAAAACAAAAAATAGAGAAGATGAACTGTATGAGGACGAAATTAAGAAATGGAAAACAGCGAGACGCTAACTCTTCTAAGTAAAAAAAGAATAAGGGACACCATAGTTCAAAATATTGGAGGTACTCAAACATAAGTCACAACTGCTATTTAACCTCAAGTAACCACGTGATGCTTTCACAAGGTTGTCCTACAAGGAGCCAATTTTTCCAAATAAGTGGAAGAGTTAAAGAAAGCCACAGTGCAAAATAGTGTAGACGTTCGAACATAATTCAGTGGGGTCATTATGAGGTCTAACAATATAAACTGCAAGCTTATGAAATGAACCTATTGAATAAATAAAGTTGTATAGTACACTTTGGTATCTATCTTGAACTTGATAAAAAGGATTAGAGTCGAAACATGCTGACTAGAAATGTTTTACTCTATAATATGCTGAACAGCTTTTTCAGAGTGCGTTGACAGAGCAATCACCACATTTCGAAGTTCAGTTCGACTGATCCATTCCAGCACGTAATGTAAAATTTCGATATTCGCTACTTTTAAACAACTCTGAAAATATACTTGTAGAAGACGATAAGACATGATGAAATTTCATCTATTTTCACATTTCTTTTTATAATTCTTATTTTATTAACCCTCACTATAAATCACTTTCATAATTATATTTTATTGAAATGAAAAAATCGCTGAAATATTCATAAGAGTAAATCTTGGATGAACAGCAACAGTTTCAATTCAAATCAAGTTTCGATTCATTTCTAAATACAGCAAATTTTTTACAGATATCACGAACAATGCTAAGAACATATGAATATGTGAAAAAAATTGTTGCATCTAATGATTACAGAATTGAAAATAAACTGAATGGAGCTATTCTTAGATCTTTCATTATTCCTTTACGTTATTCTTTACTCCCATATACTAAAAACATAGAAGCCTTTCAAATCACAGTAACATTGCGACCTTTTACTTTTGATAACAAAGTAATTTATCAATACCAACTATAAAACCATGTTTTAAGGTGCGAAAGTTTCAAGATGAAAACCTCCCCAACTTGCACATTAACTAACCATCCTGAGACTTATCCTGAAAACACTTATCCTGAAAACAGGATAAGAAAAAAAGTGAAAGTAATGAATTAGATGTGCGACTAATGCAAATAACTTACAATGGAGGAAGCAGAAGTGACGGGAAGAAAACGGATATCAAATGTGTCTGCGATAATTAAAACTTTGATAGGCTCTTCTTTCACCTCACTCGTCCCTTCCTTATTTTCTTTCCGCCCCATTCCCTCGCTCTGTTTTCCTGAAAGCACCTTCCGGAAGAGGTCAACAATTCAAAACCAGCCCTCTATCCATGTTAATGCTGTGGCACTACGGCATCCTCCACTGTTGCAGCACCATTGCCAATGCTATATCCTCTCCCTGTTAGTGCTAGAGAATGTCTTGATCGATATGTACCTCGGGAAGTTCCCACGTACGCTTCCTGTGTCAACCCTGTCGAGGGATGCCTCGATGCACTCGGAGTGACAAACCAACTAGCTGTGAAAATTGAAATAACAGTGATGCCATCCAGTAATGCATTCTTCCTGCTTCGCTGTTGGAAGTCTTTAGTGATTGACGTGCTCACCAGTCATTCTTATACATTTAACATACGTGCTCCTTGAGTTTGGTTCGTTTCTTTGCGACACGATTTGTTGATTTGAAATGAATGAAATATCGCTCTTACCGGCCAACAGAAAGCACTTATATATGTTTTTATCCAAACTGAATACGAAATAAATAGAAATTCCTTTGCAAATTTTGAAAATATTCATCGATGTGATCATGATCAGATCAATACAAAATCAGTGAAGCAAATATGGTTTCGCAAAAATTCATGGACTAGATGCTACCTGCCTCAACAGGAAGTATACTTCTAGTATGATTCAGCTTCAAAATTACAGAAAAGTATTCAGTATATGTGAATAAATCCAGACATCTGTGACTACTTTCTAATCCTCACTGTCTTACTATCATTCAGAAAACATTGTAAATATATACATGATCACACAAAGCAAAAATAAAAAATGCAGGACAGTTACACACACTTTATGCTTACATGAAACAAAAAGTTTATTAGCAGTTTACTACAGGAAAACACCGTTAGGAGAACCTAACGTGAGAACCTATATGAGAACCATTAGTTAATCAGAAAGGAATCCGCCATCTGTAGCAGTTAGTAATTCGTGAATCGACCATGCATTATTCAATGAAAAGAGTGAAATATACAAAACATGTATACACATTCCTTTTGAAAGACAAGTAACTGAAGCTTAAAAATAAGTAAAAGAAAAATACAATAAAGTAACGAATCGTAGAGAGAAAGAATGGATTTGAAAATATAAGTAAAACTTTGAAAAACCAAGCAATATTATTCGACGGTGCGGAAAGGTATACAAAATTTCTTGCATTTTGTCTTACTACTTTGCTTCAGGTTGTATATTTTGAAGCTTTGTATAGGATGCATTTCTTGACAACTGAGATGGACTAGGCGATCTGAAAGAACAGTGTCAAACAACACCTTTACTTCGAAACCCGCTTATAAATATAACTACAGCAACAAACATTTCCAGTAAAATGAAAAAGATAAATTGCTGAATACATGACCTGAACTATAACAATTAACTAATGGTTAACTAATGGCAACTAATTAATTAATGGCAATTAACTAATGGAGTTTTTGAC
>NW_018108190.1:672332-687133 GCF_000183805.2 Loa loa | reverse complement strand
AAACAAAAGTTTATTAGCAGTTTACTACAGGAAAACACCGTTAGGAGAACCTAACGTGAGAACCTATATGAGAACCATTAGTTAATCAGAAAGGAATCCGCCATCTGTAGCAGTTAGTAATTCGTGAATCGACCATGCATTATTCAATGAAAAGAGTGAAATATACAAAACATGTATACACATTCCTTTTGAAAGACAAGTAACTGAAGCTTAAAAATAAGTAAAAGAAAAATACAATAAAGTAACGAATCGTAGAGAGAAAGAATGGATTTGAAAATATAAGTAAAACTTTGAAAAACCAAGCAATATTATTCGACGGTGCGGAAAGGTATACAAAATTTCTTGCATTTTGTCTTACTACTTTGCTTCAGGTTGTATATTTTGAAGCTTTGTATAGGATGCATTTCTTGACAACTGAGATGGACTAGGCGATCTGAAAGAACAGTGTCAAACAACACCTTTACTTCGAAACCCGCTTATAAATATAACTACAGCAACAAACATTTCCAGTAAAATGAAAAAGATAAATTGCTGAATACATGACCTGAACTATAACAATTCTAACTATGCGACACTCCAATAGCTACTATTTGAAAATTTCTCACTTTTTATCTCCGAAGCAGCCTAACTGACAGCATGACTTAAAATTTCAGAACCGATAACAACGTACCTTGAATATAGAAATCACTATAAAACAATTAGCAAAACAACGTCAGTCAAAAACTCTGAAGATTTCTACATAACTTATTAAGACGAAAGTTGGACGAAATGCACCAAACTTTTTCCGAATTCATTCGGAACCAACAAAAAACATATTCTTTCCGCCAACTTTTATATTCAAAAAACCTTAAAATCGGAACAACCTGGACTTTGAAATTGAAGCAATAACCTTGAAATAAAAGCAACTTTATCTCTTGCCAGTGGACTGACTGCAACTGGTGTAGATAACTGTTTACGCGTCGTTAAATGGTGCGCCATTCCAGTCATTTTATGTTTTAGCCCCTTAAAAAAATTAATTTAATGTTTAATTAAAGAACTGAATAAAAGAACTGATACGGCAATTTTATCGATCAACTTAACCAAATATGATTAATCTGAACTGACAAACAAATTCCTGTAGATTACAACACATACATATCAAAAATTCCTGTCCTTTACATCATATATAAACAAGTAAAATGGGAGGATTTCGCAACAATCAGTTACTCGATTTTCGAACGTTTTCGAATTCGCAATATCATACATTTATTTTTTACAAGGAACATGTTGAATTCTTCTATCATTAACGGTACCTGTAATGTAGATGGTCGATTTGCGCATGCTAGTGCTAGTGGTGATGCAGAAATCAATTTCTCTTCCTTTTTAATGGGTGAGCTAGCATCTGAAAGTCGCTGGAACACACAACCATTTGAACCCACCGTTGGTACAACCGCCAATGTGGAAGACGAAGCAATTACGCTGCTGCAATAGTAAAATTGTCAAGTTATAACTTAATAAATATGTATAAAAAAAAGGCAAATACTATGTTCATAAGACTAAAACAAAGCTATCACGACTTAGGTATTGAATCTCGTCCAGAAAGTTCCCGATTCTTCCAGACAAATCAATAATCACCTTAGCTGTATTCCATCTTGACTAGAAGCTGACCGAGGCATGAACGTCTGTTTCTGGGATGAACTTCCAGGAATAATGTCATTGCTAGCTCTTTTGCCGCTTAACCGACGGAGAAGTGACGATTTCCTAGCCTTCTTCTCCAGTTGAACGCGATGTTGTGGTTTTCTCAGTTTCTTCTTGGCCAGCTTGCCAACTGTACGACGTGGTGCACCTTCACGAATTGAGGTTGATGAGAGTGGTATAGTCTATAAACGTTCAGTTTTTAAAAATTGTTGATATTCAAAAATTAGGGAATTTCATTGATCTCAAATCTTCAAACAAAAATTACTCAGGAAAGTGAACTGAAATCACCCACCACCAAGATAGTTTATATGGAACACATGAAGCAAAGAAATGGAAGAGATATAGAAAAGGATCAAATGGTAAATTTAAAAAAAATATATACTCCCATACCAGAAAATATACTGCGACATTATACAAAAGTATGATGAATACATGTCCCATCTCTGTTCTAACACTTTCAGAAATACATAACTCTCATGGCTCTTACTCTCTTATGCAGTACCAGGTCAAAAATTAATTAAATCTCTCCACAAGCTGACTCCTTATTGAATAAATAAATGGCTAACCTTCAGGGAAAGCTCATTTCCATATGCGAGAAGGTGATGCAACAACTGCGGATGTGTGAGATTAGAAACAGGTTGAGAATGAACATGAGTAATAAGATCATTTGGCCGTATACCAGATTGGTAAGCTGGAGAACCTTCTTCCACTTTCGTCACTAAATGTTCAATAGTATAATAATCCGACTGTTCACCCAAATAAACACGTACTGAACGAATCGTGAATCCGAAACCTTTTGGTCCTTTCCTAAAAGAGCGCAAAATAGAATACGTTTTTATGATCCTGTATTTTCAATTAAATGATTCATAAAGATAACATATACAAATATATCTCTTTTTTTTGGAATAATGTACTTTATATATATTTTTTGTTTCGCAATAAAGTTTCTCCCATGTTCGCATAAAAGACTAGAAGCATCAAAGGATTTTTTCGAAAAAAGGTAGATCTCTATTATGGAATAAAAATTTCAACGTTCTTACTTGATGATTATTGGCGCTCTCAATGGAAAATTGTGTCCCGTTGTAGGAGTTGCGTTACCTAATGGATTGGTGGAAATACCATCAACTGATGACGCGCTGGAAGCTGAACCAGCGGGCGAATGATGAGTGAGTAAGGGCGAAGACTGTTTTGGGATTTCGAGTTGCAAAGTACGGTCGTGTTCACTAACGGCTTCATCGCTTCGACTCTGAAAAGTGCAGGATGCAGAAGGAAATATATTTCTAAAATAATGCTCAGAATTAACACAAGTCATTCTCTAAATTTTTTCCTTTAGTAATTTGAGCAAGATCTACCTATAGAGTAAATATGTGTACAGTCAGTGTGAAAATGTATGAAAAATTTCCTTAACGAAGTGATAAAATAATTCAGGTTTGATCAAAAACACACAGAATCGAAAATAATTAGATTAGAAGCTGTTCGTGATTCAGTTACAGGCGATAGTTCTTTCTTATCACAAGAGCTAACAGTAGTTGCGTCGGGTTCACAGGTTACCGAGAAACTGAAATGAAAACTGTCACTTTAGCAAGCTAAATCAAAAAAGCTATGCAGCTTTAATTCCCACACCTATAGAAAACAAAAAAGGAAAAGAAAAATTGGAAAACTTCGAAAA
Organism: Loa loa; assembly: GCF_000183805.2. Classification (NCBI taxonomy): domain Eukaryota; kingdom Metazoa; phylum Nematoda; class Chromadorea; order Rhabditida; family Onchocercidae; genus Loa; species Loa loa. The sequence goes on along the minus strand of NW_018108190.1, from coordinate 683,787 downwards.
CTGAAATCAAATTAGAAAACATGTTTGTCCTAATCCCACAATGTAAGATTTTCCAATAATCGATTAAGATCTCAGAAGAAAATTTTCATCATTTTATAACTTCGAAAAACCATTAGCGCGCTTACCGTGGCAATGACGTTGTTGCGTTACTTTTCTGATTATGATAACCTTCTATAACTGGTACCGACTGCGAATATTCGGAAAAACTGAGTGCATCAGATGAAGCACATGTAGATAACCCAACTGTATTCAGACAACCCGTTTCATTTGTTCCATTGTTTGATGTAGACAAATTATTTTGAAGCTGAGATGAAAAACACCGCCTAAGTAGCACTGTCTAGAAAAAGTTCAGTTCAGTTCAGTTTCGAAAAAGTTCAGTTGGAAGTAAAAAGATCAGTTGCAACAAAACAAAAATCCATACAAAGGTAAATTACGGCGTACTGTAATTTGTTTTCAATGATTTTAATAAAATATTTGGAATAAGATGAAATTTTCATAGATAAAAGTATCATGCACTGCTGCGATTTTGACGATGTTTGACACGAATTAATAAAATTTTATTCTAAAAAATAGTAACAAAAAAAGAAAGTGAACTGACCGTTGGTAATAAATCATATTTAGTATCCATCTTGTTTTCATTAAAATCTCCGCTTAACTGAAGAGAAACTGAACTCGAATCTGACCGAGTGTTCTTGACACTATCAAAACTTGTAGCCTGAATAAAATAAAGATTTTTACAAACTATTAGGAAATTCGATGAAAGGGAAAAATACCTGGGCTACATTAAATGACTCAGCACTGATTACTGAATGGCGAGGTGATGCAGTATCAAAAGAACCAAACATTGGAGCATTATCTTCGTCACCACTGTCAACATCATGATTGTAGCTGGAAAAAAAAGTAAAATATTAGAGTTACCAACAATAAGATTTAAGAATCAGCGCATGTAACTCATGAGTGAACCTCATACAGGACGTGCCAGAAATTTCTGGAAAAATGCCTTATATCACTCTCAAACAAAGGTTCGGACCTAGTACTTTGATGCATAGATCATACAGAAGAACATCCGCTGTTTAGCTTTTCTAGAGGATATATGATGCAGACATGTCCATAATTCCAATATACAGCATCTAATAAACATCTAATAAATCGGAGAGTCCCAGCGGTCATGAAGGGATGAAATTTAACGCAGAAATTCGATTTCTTCAGTACATAATGGAAAATAACCTACAGAAGCAAACTACATTTCTCAGGCAAGGAAGCGTTCAAAGTATTTCGTTTACGAAATTTTCTCAAAAACTCCCTTAAGAAAAGAAGAAATCAAATATAAAAATCACAAACCGATCTGTTCTAGTATCAAAATAAGATGTATCTTCATCCCCCTCCAGTTGGGGCACAAATTCTGCTTTTTGACGCAACAAAGTTTTGAAATTTAAACCAGCAAAAAAAGGATCATTCATCAGCTGTAATTTGAAAGAAAAAAACAATAAGTAAAACGATTTAAAAAAAAAGTTTCCAGTGATTCAAAAGGCAAATATCACAGTGTCTAAATGACAACCATAGCAGCTATCGACTAAAACACAATGTATTTGGACGAAACAAACTTGCTGAGCACCACCAGCTGATCCAAGCCGTTCTATTGGATCCTTCTCCAACAAACGTTTAATCAAAGATTCAGCTTCCATGGGCAATGCTTCTTCCCCTTCAGGAAACTCCGCCTCCTCTTCAAATTTCTCAGAATGAAACGGAGAAATACATTTTTTAGTTCATAAAAATTTTATGTTAAGAGATCTTTTGGAACAGTAACATCCGACAATAAACTAACCATTAACAATTTTTGCAAACAAATGTTCTGGAGTGTCAGCCATAAACGGAACAATTCCAATTAGGAATTCATACAAAATAATACCAAGTGCCCACCAATCCACTGGTTTACCTTAAAATTATACAAAATGCTAAATGTTCATTGTTTAAAAAATGACGAAATAAGTGGGGAATTCCAAAAAAAAATAAAGAAAAATGACGAAATAAGTGGAAAATTTCAAGAAAAAAATAATGAATCTTCGCAATCGCAAAAACTTTTTTCATACTGAAGTAATAAATATTTCACATGAAAAAAAGGTAGGAGAAATCAGTGAGCTTACCATATCCTTGCCTTAAAATTACTTCTGGCGCGATATATTCAGGAGTACCACAGAGCTGTTTATCAGTAAATTGTTGTGTATCCGAAATATCCAAGTAATTTTCGCAAAGAAGTGTTGCACGATTCATCAGACCAATCTTTGAAAGTCCAAAGTCGGTTAATTTTATATGGCCTATTGCCGTTATCAATAGGCTAAAAATAGATGAGAGAATTATGAAGTTGGATGCAAAAAAAACCACAATATTAAAAGGTACTAAAACTTCGATTAAAAATTTGAAAACGTTTCCCGTTTTCTTTTATATTACTACCTGATATGAAATCACAAGTGAATTTTAGAAACAGATTCGTAATGCTCTAGAAGTCACCCTGGTTTAAAAGAAACCATGCATGCTCTACCAACGAAATTTAACAAACGATCAAATTTTGAACCTTGTATGAAACAAAATTTATTTCCCACCTAAACAATATCCTCGACTATTTTCATCAAATTTACCACCGATTTTTGGGACTCAGATTCTATTTGAAAAATTTATATTTCATTTCATAATAATTTATTAAAAGCGAGGAAGGAATTAGAAAAATATAAGAGATTTACTTGTCGGGCTTTAAATCACGGTGTACAATACCATAAGAATGAAGATAATCAATAGCAAGAACAGTTTCTGCAATATATAGCCGTGCTGCATCAAGTGGTAATGTTCCAGCTTTTTTTAGTAGAGTTGCACAGTCCCCACCTTCGACGTACTCCATCAACATGCACAAATGATGACGCGTCTCGAATGAACCATAAAATGATACGACAAATGGATTATCCGTAAATGTCAGTATATCCCTCTCAGCATATATCTAAAGAAAGTAATAAATTTGGACTTGACATTATTAAACATTTTGCATTTTCCAGTCCAATAAATCTTCCTGCCAAATTAGCAGACAAACGAAATAAGTGAATGTTACAAGCAAACTACCTGATTTATTTGATTACGCATCAATAAAGTTTGTTTCTTCATGCGCTTCAGTGCAAATCGTTGTCGTGTTTCTTTATGCCGCACCAAATAAACGGCGCCATATGCTCCATTACTTATTAACTTAATAATTTAAACCTTTGCCCCCAAAAAATAATAACCATTGAAATTAAATATGATTGCGCTTTGGTCACTGAGAAATACGAAAAATCTTCCAGTAAAATGTTTCATTATATAATGTTTACTTTATAAATGGAAAGCTTGATTTACGATATTCAATATCCTACTAGCCATCTACAATATACCGACTGCTTCAATTCTAGAACGAAGTCTTTCACAGACATGAAATCTTCCAGAAATGCAGGATTAATATGACCTCAGATTATCATTTTTCATCAAAGACTATGTTAGTCAATAATAATATCACTTCTAATCTATTTATATCATGCACTGAAATTCAAGGACATCATTTTCACTCACCCGAACTGTTTCATAGTCATCTTCAGATGGTGGACGTCTTTTACACAATTCATGGTCACACTCCATAGCTAAGCGAGTTTCATCATCGAATAGTGAACCTTGCGCTCCCTGTAAGATTTCTTTTTCCAAAATAGAAGAAATACATGTCATGCATGCGAAATTCAATCAGCTAACTGATCATGCTCATGAAGAATCTTATGTTTTTGAAACAAATTAGGAACTAGTTACATAGAAATAAGCACAAAAGCCAAGTTAATATTAGCGTACTTCTTGCGCCTAAAAGTCCGTTTTTCTTATTTTAAAGGTCACATTCACTTGCAGAAGTAAGGCATACACAAGACTCCAGATATAACATACCTTGGAAATATCAACTGCAGATTCGGACATCAAATTCTTATTCAGACCAAGTTTGCTTATGATGTACTGAGGTAAATCTGGAACTCTAGCATTACCTGCGCCGAGCTGTTCGCGAACCGCTCCCTCCGTTTCTTGTAACAAGTGATAGAACTGATCTGGATCGAACTCCTTTAATCACATCGAAAATTTCCTACACTCAGATATCGAGAAAACGGAGGGGAAAGGAAGAAAGCAATAAGTTTGCTTTTCTGACTGCTTAAAAATTCCGGAACATCCTTCAAATCTCCGCTATTTTTCAATAACAAATCAGACTTCAACTAATAGAAATTAATTACCAAGCATTCTAAAATACGAGCCGGTCGAGAAATTATCATAAGTACATGCTTCGCCATTTTAGATAAAAAAGCAAAGCTTTCAGGTGGAGTTTTTTCGTGTGCTTCGGCAATAACAGATTCGAGTCTTTGCGATATTTCTGAGAAGTAAGAGGCATTGGTGAGGTCATCTCTCGACTTTGACAGACAATCTGAAATTTTCTTTATACTCATAATCTGCATCCCTAAGTATGCCCAGAAAGGCTTAAAAATCCTAGTTTTTCTAATGATATAAAGTGTTTCAACCTGAGTTACAAAATTATAGATGGTTTCTCTGGTAAGTATGAGCGTGTTATTCTCGTTATCTAAAATTTTTATATCCCAGCTCTCCAAAATGAAAATTTCCATGAGACATATACAGTACCTTTCCATATTCTGATAAAACCAAAGCAATGTTAAGCTGATTTACTGCAATCATAACCTATACGATTTTCAAGTGAATTCTTTCCCAACAATTCCAAGTAATCTACCACTGAAGATCTAGAAACGGCATATGAAATACCATTAGCGACTTCGACAATCTGATGATGAAGAAATCGCGTAGCACCATCCGAGATTAGTCGCATTCTGGGATCACCCTCCATGTTTTCAGCCATCATAGACCGACGACTAATCAGTGAGTTAAGCGAAGTGTTCGGTGAGCCACCCCAGGCATCCTCTACGTATATACTTTCTGGCCGTAATGTTGTATCCAAAGATGTAACACCAGATAATGGGGCATTTTCATCGACTAACTGACTGAGTTGCTCTTCCATTTGCTTCTTTGCCTAAAGCAACTATGTAACATGATGAAGTTTTCAAAACATTAGCTCTCTTTTTAACTGGTCATATTGCTTAGCTTGACTACGGTGAGAATGTAGAAAGCATAAAAAATCTAGTACTGCTTACAGACTGGCCAAACAATTATATTAATCACTAAAACTTATGGTTGGTCGAAATATCAGTAAAATTTCTTCATACCTTTGGAAAACGTTCCTTGTAAATTGTTTTGTGATCAACAACACTATATATCGAGTCAAAACCGAAATTTATAGAATTTCTATAACATATGGAAACGGTTATAACTTCAAATAGATTTAAGATAACTACAAAAATTTCGTAGAGCTTATCATTCCACAGGGTATCAGAAGTGATCAGTGATAATACAACAAGCATACTACATAAGTTTTCTTTAAGTAGTTCATAATATCGGCATAATATCGGCATTTAAACTATTCCATTTATTCCACCTTCCGATAAAAAAACTTTACAGATTCTCACCATAATGCTTTTCATATGTGTACAACGCAAAAAATGACGTGATTTTTGATTTTGTACTCAGTAGGGAAAACAAATACTAACGAAATGTCTAGGAAGCATTGACCATCCCTCAATTATGCATAGAAACAAATCCAGTTTTCCTAATTCGAAACAGTATAGAATTAAACAACGAAGGTGTCGGAACCTTCAAGCTAAAAAAAACATCAAGCGTAAACTTACGTCAAGCTGCGAGAACGAGGACGATTTTGTCTCGCAAAATCTTCATTTGAACCCTCAGCACTACTAAGTCGCAAATCGGCAACAAAATCACAAAGCTGTTCTTGCGATGAATATTCACTCTGCAAAGATTTATTTTTTTTCTAAAGACTCATAATCTCCTGGAATGCTATGACAAAACTACATCAAAATAGTAAGCTTGTCCTGCAGAAAAGTGATTATGAATCTTTTCTTTTTGGAAAACATAATGAAGGCTGAAAAAAGAAACAAACTCATCAGTAGACTTGACTTTTTTCCTTGAATTTTGAGTCGAAATTTCATGCATTTTGTCAGAGCATAATTTGCACAACTACCTTATATAAAAGTTATATAACTCTGCCTCTCTATACTGAGTATTAACAAAACTTGAAAGACGCTAATATTCGTGCACTAATTATATTTCGTTGTGTGGGAAAAAAACAAGCAATATTCAACCTGGAAAAATTTTTTCTAGGAATTGCATTCCAGTAAAAGTCTATAGACGAATCTTCAAGGATGAAACTTCTAAAATCAAATAACCGAAAATGCTGAATTGCTTCCGGGTGTCCCGTAACCACTCGATGATGGAAGAGATGCAACCGACCAGCGTCTACTGTCCTGAGCTGATGCTAACGGTGCAGTACGCGAATTACTTGTTCTGAAAAAATGTAGTACATGCTCATTTCTTGTTTTTTCTTGTTTGTAAAGTGACAAATCTCATTAGCAGTAAGAATGGAGAAAGAGTATTTAAAAATGCCAAGAGGTACAAACCTAAGCGGCACAATTCCTGGATTTGTTTTTCCATGAGGGATGGGGAATAGTACTAAACGATTAGGTGATCGGCACCTTCGTGCGAGGATAGGTGATGCTGAAGCATTCAGACTTCGACGACATCCAAGGCTACTAGCCGATGAATACGAGAGATGACTTCCGTCTTTCCTCTAAAAGCATTAATAGGAGTATGAAGTTATTAGATACTGGAGTCAGACATACAAAAAAGTCCACCTTTCTCTCTCCCTGAAAAAAAAGGAAGAAAGAGATCAAAATGAATCTAAAAAATATAGCATACTCGAAGACGAACGGAAGATGACTGAACTGATGCAGAAATTTGTGGATCGGAATGGCCTAATGAAGAGTTACGCATTCGCACCAAATTTCCTAGTGTTGTAATATGATTTGAAAACGACGAGTCGATTGATTTTTGACTAAATATACCTAAAACTTGAAATTTAAAATGTACAGCGAACCAAACAACATTTGCAACAGTACCAATACTGAACTTCAATACTAACTCTTTGATAATTTTAGTTTTGACAGAACCATCTCTGTGTTTGCTAATTATCACTAGCAATTGTTCTGAAATAAGTAACCATGCATCAGAACCAGCTGAATGTTTCGCAATAGCGATGAGGGAAAAAGATTGTTTATCTAGATCCGTAATAATGTATCATCTCCCAGTAATTTGTTATTCGCTTTACTGATGTAATATTTCTCAAAATTCTGATCTTATGCACCTTCGTTAGGTATGAAATTATCGACGGTGCATGCCTCCAAACTAAAATTGTTTTGCTTACGTTTGTTTACTGTTCAAGTCGAAATACGGATACTTATTTCAAAATTTAATAAACCCACATCGCCAATTTGTTTCAAATTTCAGTCAAAATGATTACGGCGTAGAAAAATGACCTAACACAACATCGAGATTTCAAAGCCACAACTTTCAGCAACTAAGTTACTTAGTTATAGAATCAAAACTTTAAGATGTTAAATTTTGGGCAGAGCATATTACTCCACTCTCTCCATCTTGACAAACATTTTTTTGATTGCCAAGAACTGAAAATCTGTATAAAATGGGAATTCACGAACATTTAAGTCCATAATATTAGGCAACACAAACTACTGTAAAATTTTCAAAGAGAACTTATCCTAAATAAATATCATGATCAGTTTACAGTTCAGTAGTGCACAAATTACTAAAACGTGCACTTTTCGGATCCCAATATGAACCTTAAAAGTGATATATTCAAAAAATCATTACCTAAATTGGCAGCGACTAATGAATGTGCAGTTGTAAACTGCAACATACTAAATGTGAAATGAGAGTTAGCATCTCAAATTACGCCACTTCATCTAGTGGCAAACGACAACTTCAATCTGTTCTATTTTAAACAATGCCATAGTAATGAAAACAATCATTTCCTACCTGATAAACGCCTCCCTCGTTTGTGTGATTTTTGCATTAAAAAACGGCTCTCTGAATTATCAGCACTACCCCTCTCAACGGCAGTTTTTGAACCCAACATCGTGACACCTAAAATTCTTGTGATATTGGAACCAGTGAACTGAATTTTAGGATAAGATGTGTAGTTTAATAATTCCTAGTTCGTTAACAAGGCGTAAATAACTTTTAAAAAAGCGGAAATTAACTTTCGAATACGTCTGATCACATTATTTCGCCAATAAAAGTAAAAAAAAGCACACTTTTCGAAGCTGCAAATGTGCGCGGCAGCTGATAGGATGCGGCTATTTTTTGTCGTGATAAGCGATGCTCTTCATCAAATTCAGACGGTAGTCCATAAAAATTATTCTGCGTCGAAAGTGAGCGAATCGGACGAAGCAATATCGGTGAAAGCAATAAAGAATGAGGTGAATCAACGGGTGACGACTAAAAATCTTTTAAAAATATCATCCAGATTCTAATGCTTTTGCTGATTGATAATTTTTGTAGGGAAAGTGTTTGTGAAGTATTTGAAATTCCCAATTTAAATTAATTGTAAAACATGAAGATGATTGGTGCGAAATGAAAAGAGAAAAGAGGGATGGTGTTAGGGAAGAGGAAAGTGGAATGTAAGGATAAAAAGATACAGTGAGATCAGAATTCAACTTAATTTTACTGGTTACTGTTCATGGTGGCATGTGTATTTCTATAGAAATCTGTTATTTTTATTCCCTTAAAACTGTATTAATTAAAGGGTGCAACCAGGCGCTTAGAAATAATTTTCTTTAGCAACTATATATTCGCATTAATTTCACTTAATTTTGTCCCAATTTTCTCTCATTTTTTTCAATCTTTAACTCTTAAAGCAGTTTGCTCATCTTTTTCATTTCTTCCTACAAGCAACTATGTAAAAAAATACGCCTTACTAAATCAAAAACGCTATTCTTAACTTAAAATGTATTTTAAAAAACTGCTAGTCATCAGACAAATAACCGTGAGAGGGATAACAGCAGGTACTTTCTTCCGGAAAGTGATATGAGTATCGGTAAGTCCAGAACACTGCGGTGAATATAATGGTTGTGAATTCTTTTCCGCATTTTTTTCATGTTCCCCATGTGAGGTGCCTTTCTTGAGTAATTCGTTCGGCCAATTACTACCATTCATTTCAACATTAGCACTGTGTTTCGAAGCAAACTATTTCTTCTTCATCAACTGCTTTCTGGAAATACGCATCTATTCAAATGCTCACAAATTACATGCCATTATACTAATAGGAAGACAAAACCGAAAAAGAGAATGATACAACTGGTTTGATATATAATTCGTAATAACTGTGTGACAATAATCAGTCCGATCAACAAACAAATGGCAGCATATGGTAATCCCGTAAAGAACTATCAATCGTTTTAATCAGACTAAAAATTCTACCTTGGATAACAATAGAGTTAGACAGAAAATGGCAAACACTTTGAGATCATGGTACGACAAACGGAAACTGTTCCTATCAATTTCTTGCAAAATGATATTTATTCCCTTGAATTAGGATGCTGCCATACAATCCGTCTCATCTCTCCCTTGCAGGTTAAATTGTGTATACTCGAAATACCAAAACAACAGAACAGAATATATTAGTACTGATTTCCGTCCCGATAACTTACGCTTTAGTTTGATCTTTAGAGTTACCAGAAAATGACTCAGAGAATGAAAATACGAAAGAATTGACTGCAAAGAAATTAATGTTTCTCTCCCGCACATTTATTCCGTATCGATCAATAAACACCCCTTAATTTCACAACGAGGTAACCACAACTGTGCTACGGAAATGATAACGGGAAAACCAGTACTTCACCAATTTCCAACATCACAGTTCCATTCCTATGAAAATTTCACTTAGTGCTAGTCATATACCTCGACTTGCTTCATTTTCATCCCGTTTTGATCTTTCTGTTTCCACCTACTTAACACTTTTAATATGTCAGGGTAAATCGGATGAAGAAGCTGATCTCACCATAGCGGTAGAATGAAGCAGGAATTGTTACTTACAAGTCTTCAATCTAAACTTACGGTTTTTTTATTTGATAGAATATATGACGAAAGTTTGAAACCACCTGCAAGCCAGCTTTTTTAATATATATGTTAACTAATCCTTTCTTGGAGGGAGGATGTGTTACTGTTCTAAAGGGTAAAGAAATTAGGAAGATCTCTTGATGGGAAAAAAAGGAGGAGGATGTGCCAGGGTTTCATGATAATGGTCCGCAGCGGTTCCTATTTATTGACTGCAATGTTTTGTCCTGCTAATTGCTTGATTAATTGGCAATAATCGAAGTCCACTGATATGATATGAACATCGATATTGTCTCGCGCGATAATCTTGCATCCCTATTCTAATATTGTTATTTGACCTTTTTCTGTGGTGTTTATAAACAGAGAAAATGCAACGCTAGTAGTCAAGTAAGGAAAGAAAAGTCTATCAATACGTGGTGGTTGGCATATGGTGAAGAAAATTTAAGGTGACAAAACGGATAGGAGTATGTAGAAGATTAACACTGGAAAGATTCTTTTTGTAACAAGGGATACTGATGGGGAAAAAAGAGAGAGACCATAAGATCTATTTTTTAGATTTGAGGTTAGGAGTTGGGAAACGATTCAATGAAGTGAGGAGATGAGTATCTAATTGAAGTTTTGACTATTCATTAAAAGGGTGAACAGTTTGTGGTATTGATATTCACCAGGAAGCAGAGAGTGCTGCTACAATGACCAATATTGCACAAGTTCAAAACTCTACTTACAAATTCATTTGGTTACTTCATTCAAGCATTTCCCACCATTTGACCTCAAGAATACATCTTGCAACATCACAATTTGTATTAGCTCACTTTTACAAAGCATACAAATACCCTTGCAATCAAACCGTCACACAATCCCTTTCCGGCAAATGGACCTGTTCGTTTTCATTTCGTCTCGCTAAATCATCCTTATGCTATTTCAGCGTAGCGAAGTTTGATATGTGACAAACAACCCGAATTGATAAACGCGTGGCCATGGCTCTCATTGGCGCGGCGCTTTGAAGCAATGTGCTATGGTTGTGGAGGATAGTTAGAAGAGGATGTAAGCCTACTTAGTTTCAAGATGTTTGCTGATGAGATTTATAACTGGGGAGAGGATGGAAGCATTTGTGAGGAATAAATAGAGTAATTACAGCTATTTTAATTGGTGAAGAGCCAGGTGAAAGGATAATGGTGCATGAAGTAGTAGTCAGAGAGACTGACGATCGTCGCTATGCTACCTTAATCAGGGTTTGATTTTCATCTCACTTCGAATAAAATTATAGTTTCTCATTGCTCTCAATATTTCTAAATCCTTTTTTAACAATATTCAATAACACAGGGCGAGAACATTTTACACTTAACAACACTTTCCGGATTTTCAT
>NW_018108190.1:660530-672312 GCF_000183805.2 Loa loa | reverse complement strand
AAAACTCTACTTACAAATTCATTTGGTTACTTCATTCAAGCATTTCCCACCATTTGACTTCAAGAATACATCTTGCAACATCACAATTTGTATTAGCTCACTTTTACAAAGCATACAAATACCCTTGCAATCAAACCGTCACACAATCCCTTTCCGGCAAATGGACCTGTTCGTTTTCATTTCGTCTCGCTAAATCATCCTTATGCTATTTCAGCGTAGCGAAGTTTGATATGTGACAAACAACCCGAATTGATAAACGCGTGGCCATGGCTCTCATTGGCGCGGCGCTTTGAAGCAATGTGCTATGGTTGTGGAGGATAGTTAGAAGAGGATGTAAGCCTGCTTAGTTTCAAGATGTTTGCTGATGAGATTTATAACTGGGGAGAGGATGGAAGCATTTGTGAGGAATAAATAGAGTAATTACAGCTATTTTAATTGGTGAAGAGCCAGGTGAAAGGATAATGGTGCATGAAGTAGTAGTCAGAGAGACTGACGATCGTCGCTATGCTACCTTAATCAGGGTTTGATTTTCATCTCACTTCGAATAAAATTATAGTTTCTCATTGCTCTCAATATTTCTAAATCCTTTTTTTTTAACAATATTCAATAACACAGGGCGAGAACATTTTACACTTAACAACACTTTCCGGATTTTCATCATTTTAGCAAGATATCGTGAAATATTCTTATTGCAGGGCGTTGTTTATAGCGGAGGAATTTTGGGGATTATCTTATTTGCTCGAAAAACACGAATGGTACTCTTTTAGCTTTTCTTATGGGGGTAATTTTAAGTTATTCTGAGATATCAAACCATCTCAATTTTTTGCGCTCTCATTTTGCATGCTCTTGCCAGAGATTTTCTTTTTGGAAGAGAAACAGACTGTTTGTTATGTGTGAAATTTACTGATTTGTTTAACCAGGTGTGGTTGTTCAACTTGCATCAGGGCAAGTCATCGATGGTAAGGAATAGCATTTCAGGGGTTCTGCATTTTCCATCGGTTTGCCGTGCAAATTCTGAAACATTTACTTTCCCGTTAATCATTGTGGGAAATGTGTACTACATTTCAATCTGATTTTACGAATTTCAGTTTGCAAGGTATGAAAGGGTGTCAGAGATACCGCTTGAGGTATACAAAAAGGGAATTGAACTGAAAGGGATTGTTCGTGCTGTTCATTCGAATGGTTATATGAAAGTTGAGCATATACCAGCATTCACGATGCCGAAATTTCTTGCCAGAAGGAAAGTCCAAGTAATGCTTGGATCTAATATTTCGAGTCCGTAAATAAGAGAGAGGTTGCTTTCATAGTCAGTCAGTTGAGCAATTTAGGTAATTTATTGTTGCTGAAGATAGAGAAGAACATGTTTATACAAATGGTTAAAGTATTTTCAAATCACTTTAGAAATATTGTGTAGCCAGGATTGCTGGACGTACGACTTGCGGGTGTTGATGTTTCGGATGCTGGTTCGGAATATCTTGCGAAAGATCTGCGCCTGCGTAGTAGTCATATACTTTTCACTCCCATCAAATCAGTTGAAAGTAACAGATGCATCGATGCCGAAATTTTTTTGCGGAAAGTCAATCTTTGAGTTCTTTAGTTTTTCAGGATGTAATCTGACTTTAAAGTTAATATGTTTACACGACAAGTTTGTGTGCAAATTTGCTTCATACAATCTTTGCAGAAGCGATTTTCGCAAACAAATTTAAATGTGGATTTGGTGCGTCAAGGTTTTGCACGTATCATACCATTGCATAATTCAGAACATGTGAATGCATTGAAGAGTAACCCCTCATATTCAAGATTGATGTCGAAATTGATCATGTCCGAAAAGGTCTTTTTTTTTCTATATTATGAATGACTAAAGAAAACGATGGTTTGATGATCAAACACAAAAATGTAAGAATCTTTTCAAATTAAAATTGAACATTTCGTAGAATTCTTTAGCTTAGTATTTAGCCAATCTTCATTTGTGGAAATTCTTCAGATTGCGGATCGTCGAGGATTGGGCTTGTGGACTCGTGATACATGGGCAGAAGTTGTATTTTCATATCCTGTTACTTTCAGACAGATCATTCGCTCGGCAGCAATAACAAGATTTCTGGTAATTTCGAAATCGTTGTGAATTGTTAATCAAATAAACTTATGCAATTCCATCATTCTGGAAGGGTACTTACGTATGTGCAGTATTTTAACTTTCATTCTATTCTGACAAAATATTGTATGTGTTAAGAATAAATATATTATCGATTTAATATTATCGACCCTACTGGTGAATTTTTGGCAAATGTTCTCGTTATGAAAGATACCACGTCTCACAATCCGTATTTCCGTCCATGTTCTATAATATGCTAAAGTATCTTGCTATTCATTCTAGGAGTTGTGAGTCCTGTCTAATTTACAATGTGAATTGTTTGTAATGTTTAGGTTACTACTGCAGTTGTTGGCAAAGAAATGTTTATCAGTGGAAGTCGTATATCGAAACAAGCAATTAAGATCGTGATTGGTTTAAGTCAGAAAACGTATATAATAGTGCAGCAGTTAGCGAATGCATCGTTTAGATTAAACAGTATGATGAAAAGGAGAATTAATAAGTTTTCATCGAAATAAATTTGCTGGGAATTATTGTAAATCATATTCTAATCTCTAGTTGATTTGGAGTATATTTCAAGTCATTTGTATTAGTCGTCGCTGAAGTATGCATATATTCATGTTTTTCAGTTTCTTAGATATCGCTCTTTATTAGGTTCGAAGTTAGGGTTTGAAGAATGTTACTTAATGTGTTATGTTGTTCGATTTACTCATAAATACTAAACGATATGAGTGAAAAGTATAAAGAAGTACAGTGATAAAAATTTCATGAATAGCTCTTTCCATTGGTCAACTTAGCAAATGTATGTATCATTTCATATATTTGCAACTATTTTTGTAAGTGACGTTTTCATATTTCTTCCTAGTTGATTTATAATGTTGCATACCTATAAAGTAATAAAAGCACTATTTAGGTCTTCTGCTTCATATTTGATTGTAACTGAGACGGTTTCAATTTTTCAGAATTCCTATGTTAAAAAAATTTTTTTAATCTCTTGGCTTTTAGATGGCTAACTTCGAAAAATTATTGCTGGACGTTGGTCCGAAGGGTCTCGCTCTTATAGCTGGCACTGTTGCTACTGGCTTGGGCATAAAGGAATCACTTTTTTCTGGTATTTTCACTTTTTCGAATTGTTCTGACACCATAATTTCTGCAAAAATAATTAGATAGAAGGACTTTGTGGATCCCTAAAAAAAATTTGTACTTGTTGAAATTCCCCGGTTCTTGGATAGACTTCCCTTATTTTCGGGAACTTCAGGGTTTTGTATTTACTCCAACAGTCTGATTATATGTATGCAAAAGATGAAAATTTTGTGAAACTGCGAAGTCGAGCTGTGGTTAATGTTTAAGAGAAAATTTGCAGTTGACGCTGGACACAGAGCAATAATGTTCAACAGAATTGGTGGTGTTGGTGATGCTGTCTATAAAGAAGGACTGCATTTCCGGGTACCATGGTTCCAATACCCAATCATATATGATATTCGTGCTCGTCCCAACCAGATTCGTTCACCAACCGGAAGCAAGGATTTGCAGGTATTTTTCTATCGTTTTATTTTTTTCTTTCTTCTATTGCATATCTGCTTTTGGAAATATCCTGTCGGCAAGCTAATCTGTTGAATTCGTTCTTCAGCGATATAGATTTATTCGGGATGAACTGTTGTTCTTGCACAGTATTACTAGTTGACAACAACAACAAGGGTGTAAATATATATCTATATATAACGCGGTGAATTGGTAAGCAGTGATAAATGACTTATACAATAGGCAACCAATATGATCAATTAACAAATTCCTTGTCGTTGCCTTCGATAATTGACTGTCGCTTAGTTGATAGGTCGTTAAGTTGGGGATATGCTACAGGGAATGTATTTAACGAATAGAAGGAATATCGTAGTTTGTTGTCCAGTGATGGTGGATCTGGGAAGATTTCGTTGTAGTTCAGTCGTGGAGAATAAGCGTAGAAGATATATCGTCTGCTCGATTGTAAAAACACTAACTCCTTTTGGATTTCTCCATATATATATAAAAGGATTGGGGAGGAGTTTGTAAACTTCATCGGGGTTATCACGGAGGTATGGCTAGCCTTTCGCACTGTCCATTGTGTAGGTACAATGATATCTTTTGTGTTAGCTTATATCCTCTTCATCGCTTTAATTTTACTTGTAAGATTTCCTCACCCTGTCTGTTGGATATTGTGGAAATTTTATTTGAGCATAGCTTTAATTTCGGTAATCCGATACATCCTTTTGGATGGAAGATGTATTTGCTACCCAGCCACAAATTACAAGAATATTGCTTACCGTTGTGTTCTAAGATATTATGCTATTCAAAAAACAAACACTTCAGTTATTATCATGTTTAAATATTCAGATGGTGAACATTGGTCTGCGTGTTCTTTCACGTCCCGATCCTTCATCATTACCAAAAATATATCGGATGTTGGGACAGAATTGGGAAGAAAGAATTTTACCTTCAATCTGCAATGAGGTTTGTGATCCAGGGTTCGAAAAATTCATGCACTACAGCAGTCTAAAATACAATTCGGAAAATGAAAGAGTCGAGGGAGCAAGTTTGGTCGTACATTTAATGCGTCACGATATTTAAGCACATTGGAGGACTTGGAGAGTATCATCGGTTACAGGACTTTTATGGAACTTTTAAATCTAAACGAAATAAAATCTTTGCTTCCTTTGCAAAATATTTTGAGTGGTTAGTAAAGTCAAGCCCATTATTTACAGAACCTTTCAAAGCACTCATGGAACCCTATTAATGATAATGGAAGGTTGAGTTTGTTGTAACTGCCGTTTTTCTTTTTTGCATATTATTCGTAAAACCTCCAAATCTGTTCTACATTTTTGAAATGCTTCTCTTTACAGGTGCTCAAAAGTGTTGTAGCAAAGTTTAACGCTTCCCAGCTGATAACGCAACGACAGCAAGTTTCTTTACTCGTTCGTAAGGGTCTCATCGGTAAATGTTATTTGTTTTTGGTTTGGTAACTGCCAGTATTTTTTGTATTCATTTTTCTTTTTGACGTCGTTTAATCAAAATTCGTTTTTTTTTTAATCGTTTTATCAAAACTCGAAGAAGTCCGTTTTAAAGAGATTGATTGGTCAAAATTTTTTTCAAGAGAGAGCGCTGGATTTCAATATTATTTTGGACGACGTGGCAATTACCGAGTTAGCTTTTTCGCCCCAGTACTCAGCTGCTGTAGAAGCGAAACAAGTTGCTGCACAAGAAGCTCAACGTGCATCATTTCTGGTTGAAAGAGCAAAACAGCAGAGGCAGGAGAAAATCGTCCAGGCTGAGGGTGAAGCCCAGTCTGCCAAACTTGCAAGTTGATTTCCTTGTCACTTTTGTAACTTCTTTGAAATTTTGTTCCTTTAGAATTCTTTTTTTCTGTTTTGTGTAAACGTCGTTAATCTTGGCGAAACTGAGCAGTCCAAAAGTTCTCGCTGTAAAAAACGACGAAAATTACTGAAGTACAGCTATAAAGACATTATATATGAGAGTGGTAAAATATAAATGTTTTTCAGGATATGTGCACAGTTTTCTGTCTTTGCCATGTCCGTGCAAATTTCAGTTTTGTATTGATTCAGACGTCGTGTTTTTTAGATAGGCGAAGCAATTAGACGAGATCCGGGGTTTTTAAAGTTGCGTAAAATTCGTGCAGCTCAAAAAATCTCAAAAATCATATCAGAAACAGCGAACAATAGAGTTAGTTTTTCATTCGAGCAAGTCCTCGAAAATTATTTATATTTGTAAAATTTGGTCTCCAAATCATCGGGAATTTCTTTCTGCCTTTCATTTCGAAGATATTGAAGTTATTGGTATGTTTTCAGCTACTTTTTTTGGGTGTGTTGGTCCTTAATTTGAATAATTCATGTATTTTAACTTACAGGTCTATCTACCATCCGGGGGTCTCATGCTAAATATTGCTGATGAAGATTACCTGCATGTTGATAGTAAAGACAGGTTGAAGCGATGAAATCACTGCCGAAAAGTTGTGAACATTGGTATTGAAAATTTTGTTAATTTTGTTCCTTAATCATAATTCCATTTTGCTGCATTTTAAATAAAGTGTTGGAATCTTTCTAGCTGCATGCAGTACGATGGGTAATGAGAGGAATTTGGCAAAAATAAGGATCTTGAGCATTTATGAAATATAGTCTTGGATGTCGTTGCGATATATTTGCATTTTGATCTGGGGTCAGTAATTATTGGAGCAGAATTCAGGGAAAGAATTTCAGAGGGATTTCAACAAATAAAAATCGAATTAAGGGATTCCAACAAATAATTGAATTCTAGTTCGCATGAAATCAGGATCGGAGACGTCTGATATCGTTATGAGTTTGTCGGTTTGGATATTATGCAACCTTCTTGATATTGCGCTTTTTGATAAGACTAAGGCGAAAGCATTGCTTGATTTCTTTGAGTACATTCCAACATGGCAGCATACTTATATCTGCCTGAAAAATTCCTTTTCCTTGGAATTCTTTGCTAAAAATGCATTTTAAGACTATTAAAAACTAAACTGTGAAATTAATCCTGGAATTGCTCTTCAGCACTGAAATTCTTATATTATGACGATGTGAATTAGATACAGAATCGACCATAAAACCTGAAATTTGGATTCGGGAGTCATTTGACAGAATCCCAAACATTTGTCACCAGCAGTTGTCTGTTGTACGCCATTTGCACGGCAGCAGTTCGTGTGGTCGGAGTCCTGAGCAGCACATGACAATAATCTCCGGTCGTTACTTCGGGGGCATGGATCGGAGCCAACAAACATTGCCGTCAGCTATAATATGTAGAAAATCATGCAAATTTTAATGTAGTAATTTCACATAGCAGTTGGAGGATAAAATTTGCAGAAAGTGAAAGGTTAATTTCAAAGTCTTATTATTGCATTATTTATTCGATATCCTTCGGTAGGATGATGGAAATCATTTTCTTGAATTTAATTTTTCGATCTAGTCAACTACTTCCGAAGAGCAGTACATAAGTATTTATATTCAATGTATTTGTAAGCTACATGTCCTCAGCTTGTAGCAATACTGATTGAAGTAGCGCGAACAATTACAAAGTAAGTGTGATATCTGAAGATTATAGATACGTGGAATGCATTATATGAAATTATTCATTCTAGCGACATGAAAATCTTTCATTTTCACATCATGGCAAGTGTATTGTGGTGGTGTGCTAAACTCTATTATTTGTGGCATCAAATAAGTGTCCATGTGGTTACATTTTAGCCTTCACATACTACAATTAGATTTCGAAGTTCGTGATATCTTCATATGCCTCAGAACTGTTATTTCTAACTTAATTTGGTAACATATAAATTGGCCTTACACAAAATAATGGAATAATTTTCAAGAGAGAGGTTATCACAAAAGACAGTGTTTATCCTAAAGGTACCATGACATCACGGATTCATCAAGATTTTTATCATGTAGTCTGGTCTTTATCTCCTCTCTTCCATTAACAATTAATAATTTTGATATATCATTAACAATTAGCACAAATGAAGTCATATATCAAAGTCCTTCTTAAATGATGTAATATATGGCTAACTAAATTAGATGTTCACAGACAGAAATGAAATTGAATCGTGAGAGAATCAAGAAAGGTTACCACTCTGCGGTCCAGAATATCAAAATTACATCGCGATTCACATTTAGAATCCACATTTCTTTTTTTGCAACATTCCAAGAAGGCATCATTGGCACTCTGTAATGGCACTGGCATATTTAATAAGCGATAGGTGGTCATAGCTTACATAAGTCGTCTGATCCTTAAAATATTTTGCAAGTTGGATATTATGAAAACAACTGACAAGTAAAACCTCTTCAATATCCTCCGTAGGCGTTCGGAATTGATCTTGTCGTTTTAGTGATGCGTGAGCTGGTTGTAGCATCGTTTGAGATGCTAAAACCGGTTCAAGAATTGTCTTATCGAGAGTACTGATGTGGGATAATCTTTGCGGCACAAATTTCTCTGCTGGAATCCTCGGCCTAGGTGTAACCGGCATCTGTGATACTTTAACTGCTTGCAGTTCTGCTGTAGGCTGAATCTCAGATAATTGTTCTCTGGAAAATTAGTTTATAACAAATTAAGCAATAGTAACCCAAGTAGAAGTTACGGAGTCCATAACGGTGTCATCGCCGTATATTATCTGTGTGAATTTTAAAATTCAAATTAATATTCCAAATTATGATTACAACGACTTACAATATATGAGGTAACACAAATTGTCGAGAAGATGGTGGATGCTTAGACATTGAAGTATTATGCTGTTGCTTATTTGACATGGTTGAACCTGGAACTTTTGTTTTGATAAATGCTAACTTGACACTGACTCTAACACGTTCCAGTAACTATTCTGTCTCTGCCTTACATTTGTTCTAACGCCAAGTATTGCGGATTCTTTACCTGGTTGGGATTCCGAGGATGCATGGTGATGATTATTTATTTGGGGAATAATCCCTGATATCGCTGAAGCTTTGTTTCGACTCACTGAAAAACTTTGATGGAATGATTGGTAACGGTTGCTGTTCGGAAAAGGTAAGTGCTTGGAAGCATCCGTTTCATTTACTGCCTTCTTGTCCACTCTGAATGGAGTAAGCAAATCGCGGTGTCGTACATTATTTTCATGTCGTAGCATTCGCATATTCTAAAATAGTTGCTTCTGTATCATGTTAATCTCTTTAAAGATCATCTCGTTATCTTACTCTTCCCTATATTCAGGTTCTCTATTTCATATCTAACAAAAAAAAAAGAATTTGAAAGAAAAATGTCATGACAATTTGAATGAGTAATGGATCTATTTTATACCATCTATCTCTGATAAACTTTCATTCCTAAATGATCTCTTTCATCAGTTTTTAGTAAAGCCACTAAGAAGTTATTTGTGGCTTCAATCATTCAAATTTTTGTTATACTGAAAATAATATGAATGGTAAAGGAAATGATCCGTGGAGAACCCTTGCATTCAACCTTGTTTTCATATTACCATAATCTCAAAACATAGCAAAATTTTGGGAAGGCATAAGTTACGTAAAGTACTCCTGACACTTTACAATATAATAGAGTTGCAGATAAAATTAAAAATCAAATTAACTGTAATATAATATTATAATTAATTATACATAATTTTGAACTGTATTAAAAAATTCAAATTTGTCGATATGATACTGTGCCGTAATCAAAAGAAACAATCAGTGAAACTTTCGCTTGGCTCAACATGTAAGGACCGTCTAGAATGCTTTCTCTCCTTGGCCCTGCTAATATTCCTATCTCATCAGCTTTTTAAGCTCTTCGATACTTGAAGAAAATAATCATCTGTAAATAGCGCCAACCACATATGAAACTGATTCTGGTAATTGCTTCTGCTGTTGAGGCTCATGAACCGATGATAATATATTTCTTTGAAGATTTGCTGGACGATTTTGTTTTCGCAATTGTGTTGAGACGGATACTTTTTGAGGGTGCAGTGCGAAAACCGAAGTGTTTTGTGATGGCTGACTTTGAGATGCTAATGGTAATAAGAACCAGGTCTGCTGCCCCATTACACCTGCAAATTAATTTGATTTTCTATTCCTGTTCTTATTCAAATTATTTGCTTTATCATTATTTTACATTGCTTCATCCTAACTCAAATTCCATTATTTGATATCATTGTTAGTTTGGTTGTTTTCCAATGGAATATGTCCAAAGTCTGGAAAATGCAATCATGAAATGTCAAGGAAAAAATCCGACGACTACCTATAATTCCCTTTTTATACCTTAATTAGAACGAAGTAATTACTGATAATAGCGGTGTCCTATAAGATAGGCAAAAATCCTTCAATAAGTTTTTTAATGGGTCGTTGGTTTTAACTTTCCGACTAACGAAAAAAGCGTTTCTCGGGTAGACGCATTAATGTATGTGCAAGATTATGATAAAAATTACCTGATAAAGTGATAACAAGAAGTAGAAACATTCGGGCATCAATGTCTTTTTATCTCCTTCTTCAATGTTCCTTCTTTCTAATATGCTTATGACAGCAATCACTTGACCCTTAATTTCTCTCATTTGAAATTTCAGTAGATAAAATAAATCTTCAAGGGCTGACACAAAACTATCACTATTACCACTACTACTACTACTACTACTATTACTACTACTACTACTACTGCTACTACTACTACTACTACTACTACTACTACTACTAGTACCAATAATAATACTAATACTGATATACTAATACTAATAGCAATACCAATATGTTAATACTAATATAATACTAATACTAATATACTAGTACTAGCACTAATACTAATACTAATAACATATTAATGTTAATATTGATGCTAATACTATTTTAATAGCATATATCAACCAAAATAATGTTTTTGAAAGTTTTGGAGAGGAATTATAAGAAGCAATGAGCAACTTGTTTTGCCGATAACGAAAAACAGCAAAAATACAGTGAACTTCCATTCACTTTGCTCTGTTTCCTCCGCTTTTGTTAAACTTCTGAATTCAACTGATACTACTGCCGCAGTTTTTCTCTGATGTTGAAAAGGTAAACTGAAGTCGATTACTGTTTTCTTTATCCCTTTTTCTTTTCATAAACGCTTAAAACGTGTTTTTAAGCCTGTGTAAATGCAATGATGTTTCCTGCCATGCATGTCAACGAATGTCCATCTATCCGATTGCTAACCAAACCCACTCACTATTATTACAACAACAGCTTGTCTTATCATTTTATACTTGCCCCTTTTTAGCTTGTTTTGATTTTTGAAAAGGGAAGTATTGTCGAAGCTTCCGTTTGTTCATCCGTACACGTACTTTACTCTCTACCATTCCTTCCTCTTTCATTTTCGTCCTTCCTCCCTCCCTTATTATATTTCTCTGATAATTTCAAATGCTATGTGATATTGGTCTGGAAGAAGTGTTCGCAAACAGATTGCATTCTTTCACGCTCAGATATATATATATATATATACTTTAATCTGCAGTTCGATAAGTGTTACAAATTGACGGAGTCGTCATAAACGTGATTTGAAAATGAAATTATAATATAATTTTGTTTCCTTTCAGCCAATTTTTTTTTTCGTTTCAATCGTTATTGATAAGGGAAATGGATCGCATTTTCCCATTAGCAGCATTTGAAGATTTCGATCTCAAGATTAGGGCAGTTTAAATTGAGATTAAAGGAAATTGCTGCTTGGACTGAACTGATTTCAATGTATTTACGGAGGAAACAAGGCGTTTTTGTGCCTTGTTTGTTCTGAAATCACATGATTTCACTAATTTGTTTTACAAACTTATAAAATTAATGCACAAGTTTATATCCAATATTAATCGCACGGTGAATGTCATTAATTGGTGCGTGTGTAAGTGTTGATGTTTGTTATTAAGTTTCTTCTTGAGTTCTGCGTACGCATTCAGCAACCTTCTTTTTAAATGCTGGATAATTTTCACGAAGCATTTTCTGGAATATTCTGGAAAATCCGCTTGCAAAGTGTTTCATCATTTATCACTCGTTATCGTTATCAACGAAGTAGAAGAATTCTATTTGTAGGCTAAGATCTTGAAAAGGAAGCAATGGGAGAAAAGCCAAGAAGCTGGAAATCGAAAAATTGCTCAAAATGGAGTAGACGGTCGAATCCATAATGTTATTTTATCAAGTGCACTTCCCGTGTTAT
>NW_018108190.1:609332-660443 GCF_000183805.2 Loa loa | reverse complement strand
TTTAAATTGAGATTAAAGGAAATTGCTGCTTGGACTGAACTGATTTCAATGTATTTACGGAGGAAACAAGGCGTTTTGTGCCTTGTTTGTTCTGAAATCACATGATTTCACTAATTTGTTTTACAAACTTATAAAATTAATGCACAAGTTTATATCCAATATTAATCGCACGGTGAATGTCATTAATTGGTGCGTGTGTAAGTGTTGATGTTTGTTATTAAGTTTCTTCTTGAGTTCTGCGTACGCATTCAGCAACCTTCTTTTTAAATGCTGGATAATTTTCACGAAGCATTTTCTGGAATATTCTGGAAAATCCGCTTGCAAAGTGTTTCATCATTTATCACTCGTTATCGTTATCAACGAAGTAGAAGAATTCTATTTGTAGGCTAAGATCTTGAAAAGGAAGCAATGGGAGAAAAGCCAAGAAGCTGGAAATCGAAAAATTGCTCAAAATGGAGTAGACGGTCGAATCCATAATGTTATTTTATCAAGTGCACTTCCCGTGTTATAAAACATTAACATACGGCAGCATCAACATTAGCAGGTGACTCGTAATTAGGATCAGCAAGCATGGATATGACAGACAGCAAAATGGTTTCAACTGTATGAACTGGTAACCAGCGCTCCTCCGGTTTCTCATAGCCGTAACGATCATCGCCCGGTTCATGAAGGATTGATATACAAACATTGCCATCGATGTCTACTAAAACTCTATAAAATAAGCTAAATAATGCATGCATAATAATAGTTTAATGTCCAAATCTTATTCAAAACCCAACTTTTGGATAGCACATCAAACAGAAGCATACTGTTTGGATGCCAGATTTTTGATATGAATCGCATTTTTGGCGGCCGCTGCGGGTAATCGGCAGGAAAATCGAGTGTAGCACGAAATACCCCACCTTCACTGAAGGTATTCGTGAATGTTTTTTGAAAAATCATAAATGATTCTGATCATCTGTTATGCATAATAACAATACACTGAGTTCATCAGGATGTGTTATCGGATATTTTTTGGGGAAAGAATGGATGGTATTGCTAAGGGAAAGTTGGGAAAAAGAGAAGGACAAAGCATTTTTTTTTTCTACAAAAAGTTAAAGATAATTTACTACGGAGTATCTGGTGGTCCAAGTACAACCACTTCCCATTTGTAAATATCTTCAACATCGCCACGAAGACCAGCTGAGAATCCTTCTACTGGTGATCGTTTTAAATCTACAGAAAAGAATTTCTAATTTTATTTCTTAAATCTTTATTCCCATTACTAACAATGGTGCAAATTAGAACATGTATTGAATTATCATGCTGAGTAAAAGCAAGAATGAATTAGGAAAAGACAAAGGTTATCGTTTTATCAAAGTTCATTTCGCAGAACAATTTTACAGTTATTGCGGAAAAACCGACAAATAAAAGAAGTACGTAGGAGGTCTTTTGTTAAAGTTAAAAAGCACATATATTAAAACTGAATCTACACACATTGGAAATAATCTTATAATTATAAAAGTTTCGATTAAGTTCAAAATTTGAACTCTTTCTCCCTCTCTCTAAACCTGTCATTTCATTAACTGCAACCTTGAAGTTGTCGTTTTAATAAAAGCGCCGACTGGCATGTCGAATTGGTACTTATCTGCGGTGCAGCCATTCTCCACCTTACTTTTTTAATAAATGTTACAGTGCCATAAGAATGTATACCTTATATGGTTTTGTATAAATGAAATTTCCTATTATTTTTTGGAATTTGTGATAATCCGGAGCTGCAGTGGTTGCATGATTGCTGCTTGCAGTGAAAAGAAAACTTGCAGGTCACAATATGTTAGGTCGCTTACATTTAGCATCTGCAGTTCGGTCAATGCTATGGAGAAATTGGCAGAGGGAATGGAGAAGGGAGGAGAGGGACTGGAGAAATGAAACGAATAGAGAGGGAAGAGAAGGCGGGGAAGGGAAAAGAGATCAGGCAGCATAACTTCAATCGTTCACCATTTACGAGTTATCGAGCCGACGTTGGCAAACTGAGGATTGAAATGAGAGTGGTCCAGCTTGCAGATGCGTTGTTCCTTCCCATTCTTCCCGTCACTCGGTGAGATATACTATGGGATATCCGGAAATGATTGCTGTCAGGACATAAACCCAATCCAATTCACCCTGGCCAAGCGGACAACACATATCTGTACCACGCTTACATCAACATTCCACTCCACTACAGACCCATGTGTACTGCTCCACGGACACCTCTTGTCGCGGGAAGAAGCTTGTATGCCCTTGTGAGATTGCGATCTATGCAGGTGATGGCTTATGCTTCCAGTAGGGTCCCTACCAATAGGTCTCAATTGAAGGGTCAGACAAAGTGTGTCCAGAGCAGATTGGTTCCCTAGCCTCCCGCAACAATCCTAGAAAAAAAATTAGCTCTAACTTTAAACCCAAACAAATAAAGCTTGTCTAGCCTTGTAAGACCATACATCTAAGAGAAGACTACTCTAACTAAGCCTACGTCTTGAGGGCTTCGTTGTCACCGTCCAAGTTCGCTAGGCTCTGATAGATGAAACTTAGAAGTAAAGCGTGAATTAATTCCGCGCATGCGGTTCTTCACTTAAAAAATCCATTGCGAAGCTGGAAGATACACTACATTTGTAGTGCTTGAAGCAAGCATGGGTAGAACCCTTCCCAAATCTTCGTTTGCATAGCACAATCATTATAGTGATGACCCATGTATATCGATCCATTTGTGGATCTCTTCGTTAACTTTTCTTCTATTTTTAATATTCATTTGCACTCTTTTTTCATCTGCACTTTCATCTTCCCGTAATTGCATGAGAGGATGAATGAACTTTAGATATAATTGTTCTCTAAATAACACACTTTCACTTGAAGTAAGCTAGTATGGAAATGAAAGTGGTCAACGTAGTCCCTTCGTCATCTACGTCCACAACTGATTAGGGATGAAACATTGGTTCACATGACTATAATTGTGGCATATTTCATTTCTCCTGATTTCATGTCACTGAATGACGCTCTATGGAGAGTTTGATGTTTGTCATACAACTACCTTCCATAATCATTACTAAAGGAGAATTAGTTGCAGCAGCAACGTCAGTACAACATGCACTTTCACTGCACTTATGCCATCACACATCGCTATTACAGTCGCTGTTTTTAAAATTATTTTGAAAACAAATGAAACGCATTATGCAGAAATTTTCGGTAACCAGTAGTGCACTGCTGGCGCGTGTCACTGCAATACAGCTCTTCGCCACCAATATGGATAGCCCTGTTGCAATATATCAATCGTCATATAATACTACAGGAACGAAAATTCAGACTAGCGATAATTCCAACACAGCCGAGGTTCCTTATTTTTCATTAATAAGAACGCTGATAGAATTGGAGAAGCATGAATAAATATGACTAGTTTCTATGCAGTCTTTTGAACTGTTCAATTAGAAAGCTTCTTTATCATTTCTGCTTCCAAATCTCTTCCATTAACCCTACTGGTGATATTTTTTGGTCATTTGCATTACATGAAGTAATTCATTTGCTTACTTTCATCTGTTGTATTTATTGGCATTGCAATTTGTGAAACTAATTTTTAATGTTTCAGAAGTGTACTTTCAAACCTAAAAAGATTCTGATTCTGTCTAAATTAACACGGTTGGAATATGAAAGGCAAACTCATCCATTTCTTGACGAAACTCAGCTGAAAAAAGCGGTAAAATTAGTTTATGCATCCATGTTTTTCTTTGCCTAGTGCAACTATTTTCTGCTTATTAGCTGAAGGGAGTTTTATCTCCAAAAATCACATTTTTTTTTTTTTAAGCTGGTACGGCGAGGATCTAACTATGAAAGGCTTCGAAGGCGGTATGATGAACACTATCAGTTTTTAAATGTCGTGATAGATGAACTAAGGTCTGTAGATTGCTTTTCAGCTGGAGTTTAATATTCAGATAGCTTTTATGCAATTTTTAGAGAAACTTCGCAAAAATGTGGATTTTTTATCTGACTATTTTGCTCATCACTAATTCAGTATTTAATCTTAGAGCTTGTGGTATCGAAACTCGAACTGTGCAGAAGTTCGATTACAATAATGCTGCAGTTTCGTGGGCCGATGCTGTATTTTCTGCGGGTGGTGATGGCACGTTTCTGCACGCAGCTTCAAAAATTTTATCAACTGAAAAACCTGTGATAGGAATAAATACTGATCCTAAGGGGTTAAAATTTTATAATTTTTGGATATTGTTGAGACTTGTACCGGTTAATTTGGGTGTGCTTCATTTTTCCTCTTTGCAGTTATGAAACTTACGCAAGTTGAAATTTGAAATAAAGTCTTACAGCGTTCAACGATCTAAAGTGCAAATGGATGGGTATGAATCGTTGAAAAGTTTAGATCGAAATTAAAATAGTGAGCTTAAGGTAGCCTCGTATTTTGTTAGCTAGCATACAAAATTAAAATGTATCATTCGTTTATGTGGTACTTGTTAATGTTTCACTTTAGCTTCTTTTATATTTCTGTGTTCAAAACAATGATTCTAGTTTTAGCTCAGAGGGCTATCTTTGTTTGCTGAAGAAACTGTCGCACGAATATTTCAAAGATGCCTTAAAACGATTACTTGCCGGTGATTTCAGGTACTAAAGAAGTATTATTTTTGAAACCAACATTATTAAACCTTGTTTAATCAAATAATTAATATAGGGTATTGGCTGTTGGTTGCCAGATGTTAACAATTAATTTTTTATTTATATTTCAAAAATAACGCTTGTGAGAACATTATTCCATTTAAAATACTTCACACGTTCTATGATCTTGGTTGTCATTTGATGAAGGATTCTTAGAACAATAGAAAAAACATGTTCTTATATCTTCGATTAGTGATCAGCATTTAGAAAAAATCATAATTGAAAGGTAACTGATATAAATTAGGTTGTAATTTAAGTCAAGCTATAATTTTTCTGTAATCAGAAATCCTAAATATCAATTTTATTCCATGAAAATGTTAATTTCAGGTGGTTATATCGACAACGTATACGCATACGCTTGGAAGGGGATGTTGGAGATATTGAACCATTTTATTTGCATGAAGAACAGCTTCCTTTTCATTACTCAAAAATGCAGTACGATTTATCTACTACGGGTTTTGGTTCATTTTTGATTTTCCATCGAGAATTTTATCCATAAAACATTATTTATCCATGTCCATACATCACGATCTCAATACCCTGGGGATTCAAGACCAGCTTTTAGCTTCTAATTAATATTACGTCATTGGTGTTTTTTATTAATCCAAATCTCAGGGAAATGTTGAAATCAAGGAGAAAAACGGAAAACCCTACTGAAGGAAATGTGAATGTATTATCGGATCTGGCCTTAAACGATGTTTTTATCGGAGAGAGCTTGTCATCACGTGTCTCTTATTATGAAATTCAATGTGATTATGGTGAAATGGTGAAACAGAAAAGCAGCGGTGTTGTAATATGTACAGGTTCGATTTTTACAGATCCGGTATCTCCGGAGTCTTTCCCAGTTATCCAGGGTGCTAGTTCTAAATTCCCAAGCAAACTCCAAGCATGAGGTGATGTAGGGTATCTTTTCGTTTTTGAACAGTCATTTATTACATTCGGGTAAATGGAGTAGAGAATAGCGACTGTTGAGGAGCATATGCAAAAACAATGCACGTAGTTTTTAATTTCTGTGCTCTTTCATGTGCCTTTTAATAGTATCACTAAGAGCTATGCAGGTTTATTTAGGCTATGCATATTGTAGTGGTGCTATTTTCGTCGAAATTCATATTGGAAAAAAAAAATGACCAAATAGTTCAGGATCTGGTTCGACTTCCTGGTATTTCAATATAAATAAAATGACTGATCACTGTATATCTAATATTCTGGGTATTGCTTCGAAGGAGATCGGTAATATAACATTGGGAGAGGATAAATCACTTATTCGAAGGATTCGTGACATTTATAATAGTCGCCTACTGCTCACTCCGGATTCTGAAAGTTATTTTTTCTTCATCAATGTCCATTTCTTGTTGGTCTTCGATAAAAATTTGCTTCAACTTCATTTTACATGATATTTATTTCAGTGCCTTTTGTAGATATGGCTTACTGCGTTTGCAATCCAATATATAATGCAACATATCCAGAGTTCCCGCCTCGTGGATTAGTGAAGCGTTTGCGATTGCATTCACGTTGTTATGATGCTCATTTGGTTATTGACGGCAGAGTTGCCTATAAATTTAACGATGGTGCTGAAGTAGTCCTTGAGGTTCTACTTTTTATAACTTTTTGTTACTGAAGCATTTTGCATGCTTGCTGGATATCAAACCGTTTACATTATATGAACACCACACATCAATTTAACCAATTAGTACCATAAACCGTAATTAAACCTTGAATTTCCGTTATTCATTCTTGTACGTCACAGTATGCGTCGTATCTTTAAAAAAAAAAAGTTCGAAGATGTTTAATATCCCAAAAAGTATTGTAATCACGACTTACTGTAGGAATATGTTTTGGGGTACTAAGTGCCTCTTCAATATCGATGACAGCTATTCAAACACTATAGCAGAGCTACCACAAAATGTCAGTAAACGTGTTAAATAATTCCCGGTCAACTTTCTTATTAAGGATATTTTTGCATACAACAGGAAGTTTATGGTAGTTTTCTCTTGTTTAGAGAAATTTTATTGCCATATTTTACAACTGATTTGCAGATCCATCCCGAAGATGCGTTGAAAACAGTCGTGTTTCGATGAAAAATATTTGCGACAACTTCCCATCATTTAACAATATTTTGGTAAGTTGTTGACGCATACTGAAACTTACTCAGATCGTCGGCGGTAATATTTCCCTGAAACTCGTCTTTCTGCAACAGGTACATTAAAACTTCATCACCTTCGCCACCTACGATATAATTGCCTTGTGTAACTTTTGTGTTTACAAATATTCCTTATTTTAACATTTTCTCCAAGTGTAGCATCACAGTGTAGTAATCGTGCACAATTGTGACATTTTGAGACTGTACGACACTGTAAAATGGAATCAATTTCCGGTATATACTTTATTTTGTTTTTACTGTTACTAAAGAGTTGAAGGAAATGAACAGTTGAATCATTTGGGTGCCAATTAAATACCAAATAAGTCATTGTCTCTAAAGCACTGTTTTTTCTTGTTACAAATTCTTCATTTGAGGAACTTGTCCGACTTGTCCTTCCCCACAACTACTCTGTTCATTCAGACCTCTCCTCTTGATATGAACATTCTTCATCCTCTGGAAATTTGGAGTACCTTGATAGTTTTTTAAATAATGCTTACGTGTTATTCTACTCACATTTTTCATCTGCTCAAATCGACTTTATCTGCAAATGGCAACTGTTAAGAATCCGTCATAGTTGTATTCATTTATTTAACCATGTAGGGAAAGCATTATATTTCCACGATGCTCTTCATTCTTTGTGAGTCATGAACGACTTTATCTGAAACAAAATACGTTTTCAACAAATATGAAGTCTTTAGCTTAAGTTTGTTAATAGAGTACAGCATGCTTTGAGATGCCAGATTTATTTTGAAATTCAGTGATGAAACATGAACCAATGCAGATCAATATAAGCGATGCATAAAACCAAACAGCTGCATAAAGTAGGCAGAAATTTTTTAACGAAAAATGGTACATCTCCTTTCTTCCATATATTTAGAGTTAGTCATCCAACGTATCAAACAGACAGGCTCTAAAAGCGGTCCAGGATGGAGCAGCTCCGAATCATATCGATAGGCACTAGAGAAAGTCATGATGAGCGATCAATTTCAGAATTGATACCGAAAAATGTACCGCCATCTGGATTATTATCAGTTGGAAGAACATCTGGAGGAGATTCTTGCAATGAGAATACCTGAAAAAGCAGACTCAAGTTGAAAGGTTTATACATGTATACATTAACATCAACAGTCCTTCAGATTTACATTTTTGTAGGAAATTCAAAATGAAAAAGTACTTCATCAGGATCTAAAAGATCGGGTGGGACTTCTTGCATCTGTACCGAAGGTGCATGACGAATTTGCCTCAAATGATCCAACACTTCTTGCTTGAGAGCAGTGATATACTAAAAATCATGAAAATACCGCGCTGACCTTTTGTACAAATGACGCATGGAAGTGCTTAAAGTGTAATATGAATTTAAATGTTATGAAAAGATGAGTTTAGGCAAAGATCGAAATAAACACAAATGTACACATTTCCATACTATCTCAAAAAAAATAATTGGACGGACTTCTTTGGTATTTTGATTCTCCTGCCTTTTTGCCAGTGTCGGTCTTAACGTAAATTCGGGGGCAAAGAACTGTAGATATTCTGAAAAGAAATATTTTAAACACTGTGAATTCCCTCAAAGTAACTAGAATCTCGAGAGCAGATGAAAGTATCACCAGTATTATTCGGGATTTCGTCTGGTATTTCGTCTTTTTTGCCAACGAGAATTGCAGTTTCATACGTCCAACACCGTGCGACGTTACGTAATGTATATCCTCCACCACCCACTGCAAGCATTGGAATTCCCAAACTGCGAACAAAATCTACACATTCTCTAAAATGATATTTCGATACTAAAGAAATGCATACTGTAAATCGTTCCGATAAAAACCGAAAACTGAAAATACTGTATCAGGATTTACCGTTTAGTCGGTATACAGACAAATAATCATCGCAGCTTTCATAACTATTTACAGCAATAGAAAGCGTACAACAGTTAAGTTAATCTATTGAAGAAGCAGAAATAACGAACCCATGGCCCGAAAAGCTCAAATTAAAACACCCCAGGCGATCGCATCCTAGTGAATCAGCTCCGCATTGCAGGACAATAACTGATGGATTGAAACAATCAATAACAGCCCCCACGACTGGTTTAAACAAGGAATGATAATCTGAAGTGAATTTAATTCCAAAACTAAAAATTTAGTTTAATCATTTATAGGATTTTAATCATTTATAGGATTTCTGAATTGAAAATGGATATGAGCTTACATATATTATTTTCATAACAAAAGTTCATAAAAATAAATATAACGGAAAGTTTTAGTCCAATCGATAGTTCCTATAAATCCATAAAGACTGTATCGGCGCTAGGATAAATGAAAGAATATACATACTTTCATCATCCATCCCCTCTTTCATGGGGACGTTCACAGCGTAATAACGACCACTATCCTGCCCAACATCATACATATCCCCAGTTCCTGGGAAAAAATAATTGCCGTACTTATGAAACGAAACGGTCATCACTCGATCGGTCAAATAGAACGCTTCCTGGAAATGTTGTGCCTAAGAATTAGAAAATAAAAAAATTAAACCAAAGAACAGTATTAATCATGTTCCTGATAGCAATAACTAAATTTCGCTTAAAAAAACCTTAACTGGCTTGTTAACAAAGATTACTTGAACTCCATCGCCATGATGTATATCTATATCAATATAAAGTACTCGAGGATGGTATTTCAGCAATTCTAAGATCCCAATAACAATGTCATTCACGTAACAAAATCCTGAAGCTTCACGTTTTTTGGCATGATGTAAACCACCACTCCAATTAATGGCAATATCACTTAGACCATGATTTAGGCGAGCAACACCTGCAAAATGTTACTCTTTATTACACACAAAGGAAATATTTCAAACTTTTCTGAATAATTTGATCTCCCATTTAATTATGAGGAAAAAAAAATTAAGCGAAGGCCCATCACAATATAAACATAAATCTAAACCATACCGCTAAGTGTAGCGCCCGTGTAAATGGAACAAAATTCGAAAATCCCATCGAAAATGGGACAATCTTCACCAATATTGTATTGTGAGAAAAGATTTTCATACTGGTCAGCTGTGCGGGGTGACACTCGCTGAAGAAAATCCACATAATCTCTGCAAATATAGAATTTCAACATTGCAAGCAAATTTTTCTACAAGTCATTATAATCACTAAAGTGAATTTTTGATAAACTCTTACGTTCGTGTCCAACCTTGTTTATATGACTCTACATATAATCGAAAGGCAAAGACAGAACAGCCTCATATTTCTTAACAGTTCTGAATAACTATTAGACCACGATGCAGATCTATGTCAGAATTGGTGAAAGAATGGTTGTTGCCACTATATAATTACAAATGTTCATACAGAATGGTTATGGCGCTGCTAGTGAGAGAAATCAGTTCAGGTTGATTTATCAAAAGAAATGGAGGAAAAGTATCAACTGCACATGATTCTGAGCTGTTCGCTGTTCTGCAAATTTGCTTTTGCGTCAAGGTACGTGTCAAAAAAAATATGTTTTACATGTAAGATTTTAGGATGTAAGAAATAGATGAGTGATTATAATGTCACAATGTTTATATCTTAAACTTGAGTGAAGAGATGCTGAAAAGCAGAGACAAATCTTCAGCATACAACAACCAAGTTACATGTATCAAAAATAATCCTGGAACGCGCAAAGACCTTACTTCGAATGGAACCGTTCAATCTCGATTGCAGATGCACGAGGGGGTGTGAGTACAAGCATTTCTTTGTGCAATCCATAATTGACAACTAGACTGTGTAAAGCAGCTAAGCGCTGTGGTTTCATTGGATGCCTCGAGCCATAATGAAAATTTGGTACATCGTGATGGAAATAATAGCATACCTCCCGTTTCGACGTCATTTCTTCCGATCTCTCTTCATTACATCCTTAGATACCCTATTTATATACCAGTACTTTACCAACATTTATGAAGACTTGAAAACCTGACTTAACTTTACTACCTACTTCAGAAGTCCAATATCTACAAACTTGTACAAAAAAAAGAAAAAAAGCACCACTACAGCGTGTGTAATAACACATGGGTCAAGCTCAGCTGTCATGAAGACCTCCTCCAATCACTAACTATATGAATGATCGTTCCCATGCAACCATTTACTTCCTTCTGTTGACTTGATCTAAGCTAAGAGAAATACATGTGATTCGACAACACTTCCAGTATCTGAACCGTCAGAACAATTTATTTACTAAAACGATATTCGATTCAGATTGTCAACGACATAATTTTATGTCACATAATATAAGGTAAATTCACAAAAGAAGTAATACGACACATATGAACAAATGTAATCCGAAGAACATAAGTTTACAAAACATTATAAATGGTCCGTAAAACAAAGCATTTATACACAAACGTATCGACTGTTTTCTTAAAAACATATGGATCATAGCACAAAATTAATATGCAAATGAACGGATAAGAAAAGTCTTCGGCATGCAGGCGATCCTATATTTGGTAACAAATTTTCAAGATTTTAAATTAAAATTGTGCTTCAAGCCCCAGGATTTGGGCCTACTTAGATGCAACAACAAGTAATAGGTGATCTACTGAATGAAGGGATTTCAGCTGAAAAGGATAATTAACAAAGAGAAGTGTGGTAACCACTCTCTTGATGAAAATAAAACCGTGTTTGAAACAAACAAATTAGACTATGTCATACTAAAATAATTGGTTCTGCAAAACAATATATCCCTTGCGATATATAAACATATTCCACTGGTCATAAGGCTTTTGCAACTGTTGCAGCATTTGATGCAGTTGGCACATGATAAGTACGATGAGGTGATGAGGATGAGGATGAATAGGAAGGGGAGGAGGACGGCTGAGAATATAATTCAGCAAGAAGTTGTGCTAATGCTGAGCTACTTTCCACACGCGATAACGATAACCAGCTAAGTAAACGCTCGTGTCGGCGAAGAAGTCTGAAAATTTCGAAGCAATTAATTACATAACCATTCCATTCAACTCGACAATAAAGATGACTGAAAAAGATAAAACTGATCTGAATACAACCATGTATTCATGCTATAAACAAGAGCAAAAAACGAAATGGAAATAAAACACTGTTGCTGGTTCTACAAAGTTCAAGAGAAGTCTGATTAAGGCGTGTGTGATTATCACGAAAAGAAAAAGTTTACCGTCTTCCATCGGTTGAATAACGCGCCAAATTTCTGAGAATGAGACAGCTGGTCAAACGGATACTTTTCGTCACGGGTCCTTCGGGATCATCCTATAAGTTTTCAACATATTCACATTTTCTCTTTTGCAGAGATTTTAATCCTATATTCAACTCACCGTTAAAACCAGGAAAAACTAATTAAGCATATGGAAAACACCGCCGCACAAATTATTACAATTCGAAGAAATAAAAGAAACACACCGTGATATCACGGGGAAGATAATTGAAGGCATGCCGCCGGATTGCTTCAACAGCTGCATTCTTTGAATATCCCGGGTGTTGCACAATTTCTCGTGGCCTTTCCGGATTAACTGGCCCTAAAGGTAAACCGTGGCCTGCAAATAAGAAAAAACGAAATGAAAAATGAAAAGTGAAAAAGTGAGTAACATGAACAGGGATAATTTCAAGGAACAGTATAGAATGTTCTTGAGCTTGCTCTCATCTTGTTAATTACTTGATCATTTATTTAAAAAACTGTATGATGGTAAAAAAAATTACTTGAATGATTATCGTTACTTTAATTATTTATAAGTTTGATTATTATTTTAATTAATTACTTGGCAACTACTTGTTTGCAAACTTTAATTGTTTACATTGTTACTTTAATTATTTATAAATCTTCGCAGATATGAACCTTCTTTCCGTCTTTTGGCTGCAGCTTTTAGAGCAACTTCATTACAATGGTGATCTTGTAAATGCGTCACCATGGACCATTTGGCACGCACTGTTGAATCACATCGTGGCCAATGACATTGTATGCTGTGATCATTGCTAATATGCTCCTTAGTGCAGTGATAAAGAACGAAAGATGCAGATGAAAAATGCCTAAAAAATTAAACTCTACGGAAATTAGAAAAAGATGGAAAAATGCAGATCCTTCCCTGGTAACATGAAGTAAATTTTGTGTGCATACAATTTTCAAAAACAGTTCGAAGTTACAAAGTTTTAGCTAAGAAACTAGCACAATAAAAGTACTAGCACAACAAAAGAACTGCTTTAATTACTTTCCGCATCCATTCCATTCACACAAGTAATCGTCACTGTCGGCTGAAGATGTGGTTGGCCTGGTGTTCGAACATGCTGATACGCGACGTCGCTTCACAGAGATTGGAGAACAGGGTGTAGATGCACAAGATTTCAGTGAATCACAATCATCATCACGATAGTTCCCCATTGCAGATGTCGAAGGATGTATCATCTGAGTATCAGCACTCGTTTTTGCAACATTTACTACCGGTTTCACCTAAATTTAAGTTCTAAGGTGTTGTATTTTATATATGACTAAAGATTAATACAGCCAACACAGATCCACGGTAAACGCTATAAATTGGTGGAAAATAAGGGCGTTAAGGTTCAGAAAAAGGATTCAAAATGTAAACATGTAAGCAACAGTCTTTGACTCTGCAAACTTTGGCGAGTATTGTACATCGGAGTTACGCACCTAGTATTCCGTATAAAAATGAAGGGCCCTTTACTACTTAACTTTCCTCCCAACATAAACGATAGTTTTCAATTTTTCAACATAAAAATGAAATTCGCGCACTTCGCTATATAATTTATAAAATTAAGAAATCCTGCCTCTTTCGAGCCCGAGAAAGCTAGATTTCCATTTAATGCTTGACTGACCGTACTTCCGGAAGACTGCGGAAGTTCACTATCAAAGCCATTTGCCATACTTTCACTGTTTATAACTCGACTATCACATACTCCATTCATACGCCTTGCAATAGTACTTTTGGATTGTATTTGATTATGTACCTGCAACTTTACGTTAATGAGAGAACTTTTTTTAAGACCAAATCTATTTCCATTTTGTGAGGATCACTACTTGTTTAAAGATATGAATCTGATTCATAATATTGAAGTATCGAAAATAAAACGGGACATTTAATTTTAGATTTTTAGCACTAATCAAAACTAAAACCTACAACTGGATAAGAGCAATTCTTGTAAATATAAATAATTCACTTGCGGAACAAGTTTTTCATCCACAGCGTTTACGATTGTTCGCGAAGCATTTTCTATACGCAAAATCTTTGTCTCATGTCGCTGCTCCGATATGAACTCATACGCCTCAATTGCCCCTCGACAAACCTCAAATAACATTGGTATTTTAGAAAGTCATAGGAAAAATATTTCTCCTTTCCCATTTCCATAAAATTTGATCATAATTCCGTAAGTTCGGAAAATCAGGATATAATTTGCCTCCAACAAATGTACAATCAATAATTTCCTTCATACAGTTCTACAAAGAAATTAAAACAGTATTTTTTGTTGTGCACTCTTATAACTACCTGTTGCCCGACTGATAAACTGGTTGAGGGTTGTACATTCGCTACATGGGAGGAAGTGAGACGTGTCGTATCTTCTGAGAGAAATGACGCTGGCAAAACTGTTGTATTGTTAGATATTTCATTCGCTAACCTGCAAAACAAAAAGTGTCAGTCAGTTTAGAGAATCGAAATCCTTCCCCATATCACAAAGACCAAAACAGAAACAGAGGTTTACCAGAGTTAAAAAGTGTGATCTTATTTCTGGGAGTACGTTCAGAATTTTTCAAATTTTCAAAAAAACCAAAATTTTTAAAGTTTCAAACGTTTAGCATGAATACTTCTTGTCAATAGCTGGAGTAGTAGCAACTACGGTAACAGTAGTATGGCCATTTAAAATTGGTGGTGCATTCACGTTATCTGTTAACATTTTCTGTACGAGCGGATGATTCGCCACCAAAGATGTATGAGAATCGGTGTTTGTAGAGGCTGCAAGCATTGCATGGTTTATAAAATAAATTGCAACTTAATCTGAAGAAACCTTGTTATTACTGAATTCTTAACTTGCAGTACCCATAATTGTTTTCCAAAGCAAATCTACTAGCACTTAGGAAGATCGAAGATCGAACTTACCAGTTTCATGGCTACTCATATTTGGATTCAATCGACACATCCTTATATTTTCAAAAACTGGCACATTGCTGCCAGACGAGGACTGAATCCGAAGTATGACACTTGGATACACCGCTCTGAATTTAAAAATTCTAATTGTACGTAGCATAGCGCAGAAACCTAATTTGAATATATTTCTGACAAGCAACAATCCTTGCATTTGTTTAATTCTTCTCACGATTTCCAGAAGATATTCCCGATGAATTTAAGAGAAACACTGCAAAATAAACCTCATGATATTTGTAAAAGTTTGAACGGAGCCGGAAAGGGCACCGTAACGATGCCGAAGGTCATCAACATAGCTTGCATATAATTCGCCCCGAGGCACTATACTGCCCATCTCAAAGATACAGTTCATTCGAATCCACTTTGCAGTCAACTGCTCAACCTACAAAAATCATTCGAAAATCAGTCAAGCTGTATTTAATTAGAAAATTAATGCATTTTCAAAGAAAACAAAGAAACTGCGAGGAATGTATCCACGGCTATCCCTCACAAAGATGGGAAACTTGGAAAATTTCCAAAAAAATCTGGAAACCTTAGAATCTCCAATTACTGGTGTTGAAGTGTTGGAAGAACCGCGTGGAGTTACCATTTTGGACGAATAACTCGTGGAATGCGTGGGTGTTACAAAAGAACCTGGTCTGGTTGCCTAAAAAATCTACCTTGAAATTTTCGCTTTCGAGAAAAAAAGTCTACTGAGGCATGACGAATGTTTTCTAAAAACTATACCTGATTTTGAGGTATTGGTATATTTTGAGGAGGTGGAGGAGCAAGCTGTGAAGGGCCATGAAACTCAACCACTTTCATTCCGATTAATCCGGATGGACCAAAAGATACTGCTTCAACTGTTACTAAAGACACCAATGTATCAATTGCATGAGGGAAACGAGATAACTGGTAACAAGCGGTTGCTCCCAGTTCGGAGATCTGTAAAAATTACCAAATATATAACAAAAGATCAAAAAATGTATTTACACATATCCTAAAGGACTGCTAAGTAACGCCAATTCCTGAATTCGTTATTTGATCTTTTTTTTTCAAATAAACCAAAAAATAATGGCCAAATAATATCACCGCACACGCCTTATGATGTAACACAATATACCTGGTATAGAGATTCCAAAGTATAAACACACATCATGATATCTTTGACAGAAATTACGGTAAATATTTTAGATAAAATACGATAATCGAGAAATTCACAGATAAGAGATTCATTACGCTCGTTATTGCACAATCCGGAGAGAATTTCGAGGGCTCGGATTACCTGGAAAATGAACCTGTTTACTGAATGTACAATTATTTCATAAATTAGTTTGTAAAATTTTAAGCCATAAGCGCGATTCTTCCCTTAAGCAAAGCAATATCATAAAGTTTATCAATGGAACTAGTTTCCACTACTAAAAAAAAATGTTCTGAGTACTTTGTGAAGAACACAACATCCCGCGGGAAAAGAGGTAGATACGTGGCGAGCCTTTACTTCCAAAATAATTCAGTCCTTAGATTAATCTAGAAGCAAGATTAGCTCACTAGATGACAAACTTACTCGAAATTTATCGTCCGAATGAAGACAGCATGAAACCGTTTTCAGTAATAAATGGTTGGTGGATGATGATTCTTCCGCCATAAGATCGATCTGGAATTTGACGCAGTAGTCAAGTTCTCTGGTGATTTAAAAATTTTTTTACACTTAACATCAGTGAGCATGAAAGGTATTGGATAAAAATCTCAGAAAATCCTATAAAATTCTAGAAAACTCAGTAAATAATAGAATAAACGCTTACTTCACAAGCAATGTTACTTAGCGCGTCAAGTGCTGCTGTTCTCAACATACTCCATTTACAACTCGAGCAAATAAAAAGAAATCTGAAAAAAAATAAACAGTGAGAATGTATGAACCATAATTTATGACAGACATATGTTGCTTGATTTATCAATCCAATGTAAACCAGTTCCCAGGGATGTTATTTTTCGCTAATAATAAAAAAACAGAGAAGTAAGGTGCAATATACTCGCTTAATACCCGTTATATTTCAACATACAGCAAAAGCAGGGGGAATGATCTATACTTAATATGTGAATTATCATGGTGATATCAATAAACGACCAAACTAATCCTTGTCTTGGCTCTAAATTTTCACAAACATACTTAAGTAAAGGCCAACTCGCTGCCAGTACAGCTTTATTAATCACTTCAAAGGAAAGATTCCTTATGATTGACAACACCTGCTGCACCCTCCATGATACAACATTACGCGGTTGAAATTCAGTGTCTAAACCACAAAATATATTACTTTCTTCTTCCGAGATCTGAAAATAAAATAACTGATAACATTAAGAGACGTAATCGAAAAATGAAATACTGTCCCATAACTATCTACCATTCCACTGAGGTGTGGTTTAAGGATATGCGAAATTTAGAAACATAAAAATCTTAATATTTGCAATTACTGATGTTCATCACAGCCCAAAAATTTAAAGAAAAAATGCTATACCATGGAAGGTCTGATATGAGGAATAAGCTTGAGAACTTCGTCATCAGTGATACCAGCCCCACTCCAAAATGCAATAAAATTGTGACCAGAAACCAATTCCCAACTTTTGTACAAGTCGTAAAATGCTCGGTCATCTACAGTGAAAGTCCCTTCAACACTCACAGTACAATCCATTAATATTTGCAAAAAATCAGATATACAAGCGAAGTACACCCTAACTGTGCATTTATTGAAAATTGATGAAAAAGAACACTATTCGGAACAATTTTCTTTACTTTCTGCCATAATTTATTTTTGAATGATTCTCAGAATCCATATCCATTTTATTTTTCAAATAGTAACTGACAAACCATCTGGAAAGATCGCAAGATGAGCAACCAAAAGTGTGATAATTTGTGGAGCAGCAACAAGTCGAAGAACTCTAGGTCCAGGATGTGACAGTAGTGTACATACGTTCACAGCGAAGTCCACCTCAAACATATAGCCAGAGATCTCTCTCCGAAAAAAGATTCGTCAAAAATCAAGACAACTACTCTAACGCATAAAGGATGAGTAAAAAATTACTTCATTCGGTAATCCAGAAAGGAGGCTTTTAACAATGCGGTCATACTCTGCTTCTTTCTTTTCTGGCCGTAATCGAAAATATTCTGCAAATTAAATACGATTCGTAGCAGGTCCGACTCAGAAACGATCACCAAGCAAAATATTCTGAGAGAATACACCGTGTAACTGCACTTCATGTCATACAAGGAATGTTGATGCACCAATAAGGTGATAAGGTGGAAGTACAGTGAAAAACAAAAGTTCAAAGAGACAAAACATCCACACGTTCTAAGATAATCAAGGAATAGATTTGGTTCATAAATAACTTCAATCTTCACAAAATCCAACCTATCTTTACAGACTAATAAATGCCGTGACTGTACCTGAAGCCTGCCTCTGCCCCGTACTGATCGGACAGTCAGCAGTAGCCAACGACGAAAAACCTTTGCTTCGACTTCTCGAACTTAAAAGATCTGAATCTGCATCATCCACTTCACCAACCAATTCATTTTGCTCATATTTTGAAAGGTATCTAAAAATAACGTATGGAAGCTTAAGAAATGAGTACGTGGCAAGAAATAACAACCAAAACGTTTTTTTAGTCGAAATAAAGTCTTGATGAGCGGAAGAAAAACGAGTTAAGATGTTTAATAGTGACTGTTTCGAACTTTCCAAACAAAAATTGAAGAATCGAAGACTTGCCGCATGTAAAGCACTTTGACTGCGTGTTCAGCAACCGCCACGCCGTTCGTAAGACCGATTGCACAAGCTATATCACCCCATTTCTCATTACATGAAACCTGAGAATGAAAAACTTTCCAATGTCACCATATGTCCATTTTCTAAGTTAAAAGTTTGACCTGCACGTCTTTGTAGAAGATGCGAACTTCTTTTGGAATTTCTGCTAACAACAACCAAGCAATACTAATTTATACACCAAACAATATAACGGTTGTTTCACTAAAGTCTCCACTAGGAAAACTTGGAAATCTGCAACTAAGCTTGGGAATGAAAAATTGAATTGTTTCACAAAGGAACTTCAAGCTCAAACTCAAGTAATCAAATCAGAACACGTCAGTATTTAAATAAAAACAAAAAAAAAAAAAACCAACGTAGTCGAAAGCTTTCATTTAGAAAAGGATCCCGAAACATTTTACACAACCAAGCTATAGGCAAAAGAATTTTACACGATATTTCTTAGGAAACAAACTTAGTCAATATTTTGGACAAAATAATATGAACCTTTTGCCATCCACCCATCGAAACCACAGTGTCATACAAACGAAAAAGATCCACTTCAACACCTTGAACATGTGGAGACTTCAATCGGCAATTCCTGCAAGTAAAAATCTTCAGACTAACTTTCCCACCGATATTCTAACTTTGAACAAAAAAAAAAACTCTTTGACGGCTAACACTTTTTTTGAAAATTGATGTATGTCACATATGGCATGCAACCCGCTCACTAATGGAAGATATGTTGCCCTCAATGGCCGGATAGGGCAAAAATGAATCAAAAAAAACGAATCGTTAGAGAACGCTACCTCAAGTAGCTACGGTGATATGAAGAAGTAGAGCTGTTTAGCGTAACTTTGGAAATTTTACTTCAGCACAACAAAATGTATCATGAAAACATTAAAATAGATATCCCTCAGCAGTGAATTAAAAAATGATCCTGATGATTCTGTAAACCATAACTAACGAAAGAGATAGTTAAAATGTTACACTCCAAGTGAACTGTTCCAGCAGCAAACCAGGATATGTATCACCTTGATTCTAAATCACGAATCAGAAATCTCAGCATCAAAGGCAAAATGTTAATAAATCTAACCAACGCTTTTTGTAAAATGTCCGTAAATTCATATGAAACTCTGAACAACGCTGCACTTTATCGGGATTTTCCATTAACCTATCGAGATACTCCCCAATTGACGACTTCCGCTTCCGTCGCTCCATTCCTGTGAGATCTGCAGCATCGGCTATTATGAATTGCACATTTCAAAAAATACTAAGCGTGAGTCCCGCGAACGCTTAAAAACAAAGCATTTTTCAAAGGAATAATGATATCTCATTATCAGCAACAAGTTTTTACACCTATAAAGCTGGTATTCTTGATCTTGATAATACATTTTATTCCAATAAACCAGGAGATTTATTACTTCATCCCTCTCATTTTTAAATAGAACAAGACATTCAGAATGACTCTTCGACAGCAATGAAAAAAGTTTCGTTTGATGAGCTACAGTATCCAAGATGTGCTAATCACTGTCGTTTGATCAAAAACGCTTTCTGATCAAACACTTTCTGAGATACGTACAATCTGTTACTCCTACAAATAACCTCAGCAGTTGGAAACTGTGTTGGAACTTCAGTTCGAAACGAAAAGGAAATCATTTCTATCTTCTAAAGTGAGTATAATGAAGTAATGAAATGACATAGGGAACGCATATACTGCCCAGGATGAATTTTTTTGATCGTAGAAAAAAATGCAGAGAAAAATCCTGAAACTTTTCTTTTTTTTGGCATAGTTTTCTCCCAAGTTCTTATCCAATTCGAAAAGTATTTCTACAACACTTTGCAGATTTATACCGTTCATATATAGTCGGCAACAGTTTTATCCAAAAATAACTCGAGCGTTTCACACATCTCGAGACGCAACTACTAGATTTTGCTCTAACGTTTCTCCTGATCAGCAGTAGTATACTTCACCATTTTTAACTCTTTGCTGAAACCATGATCACGAGGAATGACAACCTGAAACGTTACCAGGAAAAATAAACAATACTTATTTACATGGAAAAGATGCTAATTAGAAACCTCCATTAAACCGTTTTTCGACTTGCCTAT
Organism: Loa loa; assembly: GCF_000183805.2. Classification (NCBI taxonomy): domain Eukaryota; kingdom Metazoa; phylum Nematoda; class Chromadorea; order Rhabditida; family Onchocercidae; genus Loa; species Loa loa. Next base: position 639,608 of record NW_018108190.1, on the reverse strand, counting down.
CTCAAGCCATACACCTACGGTTATACATATATATATACATATATATATATATATATATATATATGTATATATATATATAATATATATATATATATATGTATAAAAGCTTCCTCACACACACACATACACATCAAGTTATATACACATCGAGCACATTCAAAGATACAATAAACTGAATAAATAGATCAAACATTTGACAAAAAATTGTCCACAGCAATGCAGCTCGATGGTACTATTTCATCGCACAAAAAATGAAGCTATGTTTCGGCTATCATGGCTTACAACAAATTTTAAAAACGAAGTTGTCAGATTCAAAAGTCGATGTCATGTAAATGCAAAGATATAAAACACAATTCGGGATAATTCACACAACCGAAAATCGAAATCACATAAAGATCCATCACTTGTCAACAATAATTCCATATCGACGGCGACCAATTCTTCTGAACAGGAAGTTCTAGCAGGATGAAGAAGAAATTTCTAACGTTTAACTATCATCATTCACCTGCGTGAAAAGTGTTTAGACACTTTTAGGTAAAAATTTAAAATCATGGAAAATTCGCTCAAGTTCTCGGAAAAACTGGACTTCGATGCACTGATATGGTTATAAGATAGTCTTTACTTTTTCCCTGAATAGTAAAAACTGACTTATAATGACAACAGTTAAAGAAGTTTGTACAGTCTAAAACATGTTGTAAGTTTAGTATTTACGTAAAAGACATTTCATATTAAAGAACCAATTAGAGGTATATCTGAGAGAGACTATGGCTAATAGATAATTTCAAAACAGACCCATCAACATTGAACCAAGTCTAAAATTAGTGATATATTAATGCACGCCAGTTATTCCGGCATTTTATGATAGTTTACTCCTTTCTCTGCTTCACTCCAACTGTAACTTACGCTACAGTCTAGCGTGTCATTTGTTGCATTTGCGCTCCTTATCGTTGACGAATATGCTTAAAGAGTGATTACAAAACTTCAAAGTGTAACATAGCTGTCACAAAGATACAACAAAATCGTTAGTAATAGAGAGTGAAACGTTAGTCGAATGTGTCATAACACAGAGTAACAATTCTGTCGCAGCATCCACGCACGAGAACGTGCACACTTAAATGTTTAAGCGGAAAAAATGGAGCAGCAATATTGTGCGGTAAATGGCACTACTTCAAACAAAATAGCTAAAAAGAGGGCTGAGAGTGTGAACGACATCAGCGGCCTGTCCCTTCTACTGATATTCTCGCAGGTGTCACATGCACACCGCGTGATCCCTGTCGACCCTGCAGGATTACACGCGACGTACACACCCATTCACACACGAGCGAAAAGTCCCGCGACAAATGATCCTATAACACACCAACCACGTCTTGTCCCTTGTTCCTATGCGTGCGTGTTAGTAACAGCAGCGCCATTGGTTGGCTGTTTTGATGGAACAGCTCACTGTCTGATCGTCTGGCCAAAAGATCGATTTTCTAAGCAACTCTATTTCATCGATATGCTGACTGTCTGGATGTCTCACAACAGCAATATCATTCTAATATCAGTTCATCCTCTCTATCATTTGTCTTTTTCCATGTTCTCTACCAATAAAACACACTACTTCTTCATCTTCTCTAATCGCTCTACCTTCTTCATCATTTAGTTATGATTAGGACTATTCAATAATCCATATCGATCACTCCCTTCAAATAATGCTCTCCTTTTTCCAGCGCTCTATGGATACCCCCACCATCTTTCCTAGTGACCACGCTCCAAGTGTTCTCCTACATCAGTATGCTATTTTATATATTGTATCGTTGTCTGGAACATCCAGCATACTATTTTGTTTAAAAGTCGGGGGGGAGATTGATCCATTTTGCGATGGCGTTATCAGATCGATAAGTTGAAGCGGGGGTCATTATTGGACGAATATAACGGAGAGTCAGACAGTTAAGTGGATTCAAAAGAATGTGGAAAAAAGAGAGATGCAGGGAAAAGGTGGTAAAGATCAATTCAAGTGCGCGTGGTGTATCAGTTTTCAATCACTTGGATGACGCCAGCGCGTCATGTGATTGTTCGGCGCGTTGTTACGTGACCCTTGAGGAATGGTTTCGGACTGGTCAATGTGTCCAATGTGAGGTGCTGCCACCTTAACCGTACTCTGAGAATGACTATGTAAGGAAGAAAAAAACGAGTGTTGGCTCTTGGCGCTGCTTGGGAATGAAGTGACCGAAATAGGTATCTCTATGGAAAGTGGGTCAGTGTCACCACATCTGATTTAGAATCAGTTCACCTTCTTAATGTAATATCCCAGCTTGTTTACACCTCGAGTAATCCGCAATTTACAATTTTTTGTCTTCACTGCAAAATTCATTTTATTGGGAATATGCGACGATCTGTTATAATTCCCATACCAAGTGACCCGATGGAAGATAACAGTATTAACTTTTTGATTTTCTTTCATGAATATATTTTAACACTAACTTGTGGGTGATTTATAGCAAATTCCTTTATCAGTGTAAAAATTACAGTTCGAAATTATCGGTGTCGGAAATGGTGTAATACAAACAAACAAAGAAATCAAAGACAGCAAGTTTACTTCATAGCTCAGGAAACTTCCATCATACGAATCTTGTCAATGCCAGATTTCATGTTTTATGTAAATATAGGTTAAGCGTTAACATACCTCGGAGAATTACCGGAATGACTGGTAAATTGCAAAAGATTTCTTGCTACAAGAACAATCCCGAAGCCGATTATTAAATTTATCTCGAAAAAACTTTGGAGTCAGTAAATTCGTGCCAAAAAACATAAGTTCTTCAGCATGATTACTTTTTATTTTAACCACTGGATTTTCAAAACTTTCAGTTATTTTCTCAGTGCTGTGCATACATGGATGCTTTTATTTAAAATTTCTTGAACTAACAAATTTCAGTGTGTTCAACGCAGCAGATTATTTCTGTTCATTTCAAATTTGAAGCGAAAAGTGAATGGTTCGATTGAAGGAAGGCGTAACATTGATGAGTAATTAGTTCACCACTGAAGTAAGACGATAAGAGTCGCTTAAAATAAGTAAAGACTGGATAAATTTATCAGGCTTTTTCAAAATGAGCTTACGATGTGGAAAAAGCTTTACGATGATCCACTGTATTTCTTCATGTGATCCGGAAATCTGATCCATTAAATTCACTGGCCGCATCACCTTACGTTCACGTTACGTGAGATTCAGAAATGAACTTGAAACTTATAACTTGAGTTGGTTTTAATTTTATAGATTTATTTGGTTTCGAGTATTCAGACGGTCAGTGTTATCAGTATTGTAAATGATAGAAGCTGATTGAAAGCGATCAAAAAATACTCCGCTGTCATTTCAGTGTTGACAGAACACTGACCATTTGAATACTCGAAATCATCTGAGTTCTCAAACACTAGTTGAAATGGTCAACCAGGAAATCCATACTTAGTTGGAAGCACATTACAATATGTATTACGAAAATTGGATTGATGCAGCCATTAGTAATGCTGGTCACAGTGAAATCACCAGGTCATAGGTCATTTAATTAATGCATGATTGGATGTCATTCCAAATGATGGCCCATATGTTGTTTCTAGGAAGACACTAAAATCCCTGACAGATTCATTTGTTTTCGTTTGCTCAAATGAAATGTTGCAAAGATAATTGTTCCTTTCTTTCCACTTTATAGAACTCATAACTAGAATAATCTTTCGCCGAAAATCAAGCATATCTTTTCTATGAAAGCTTACCTGGTCTATTCGAATCGAAATTTGCGAGGAACACGAGTTTTGCGCTTAAAAGCGAATTAATGAGCTGTGAAATTTAGTCTATTACTTCGATACATAGATGATTATTTGGTCAATAAACTCGTTCATGCTCATCTAAAAACTTAGATTTCATGCAAATTTCCATTGTTTCGAATATATGAATAGGAACCTTGAAGCCATTCGATTAAGAAATTCACTATCCCTTCTACGCAAGAGCACGCTTTTTTTTAGCGCAACAATTACCGTTTATCTTTAACTTGTTTTTTAACCATTACACAATTATCTCTTCATTACCTCCTTAAAAGTCTAATTCAAGCCAACATCTACAAACAGAATGGGGAAATCTAAAATGATGAGGAAATAAGGAAATAACTCTACAGAGTTTTCTTCCGCTAGGAAGAACACTAAAGTGAAGTGAAAGCGGGTCTGGTGTACTTTGTCATGAAATGAAATCTTGAAAAAGCAAGTCATTTCACTTCCGTGATTCATTACCAACTTGGAAGAAAAACTGGATTGCGGGGAATTATGCGTGGAAGAAATGGAAACAAGAAATACCAGAAGCTTGTCGTGTCTCAGCTCTGTCTCCTTTCGCTTTCACCAATCGATGTTATTGTTATCAAGCATTGTCACTTATTTCCTCTAAACCTCTAATTCTCATCATTATTATTCTCACATGGACGACATCAAATTCCTCATTTACTATTTTCATTAAACTTCCTTTTCGCATTTACACTTCTACGATATTGCTCATCTGTCGATGTGTCTTTTTTTTCTTCACAGGAAATGAGAGATAGCATTAAACAACAATCTGTTAGTATGTGGCAGAAACAAAAGTGGAAAAAGAAGTGGAGCCTTCTTAAACACAAAATAAACAACTTTTTGATATGGTAAAGGAATACAACTATAGGACCATTACGGTAGTTTGAAAATAAATTTATTACAACAGAAATTTTAGACACTGTCCTTTACGTGGAGGAAGGTAGAAGATGTCAGTTTTGCTTTCCTTCGTTTTATAGATCATGAATAAGAATTACAACTACTCTTTACTTTAATATAAATATCTGACATGAATGATGTTTTTATTTGATCACTTCACAGCTTACGTCATCATTCATTTTGATAAGGCTTATATAAGGCGTAATGTGAGGCTGCGTTACCATGATCGGATATACCAAATGGTAAATTATGCTGATAATTGTGTATTCCGTTCTCGCGCTTCGGTAAATCCTCTGTTCAATGGTAAAGGCATCTTTTTTGAAAAGTGACTGCCCGAAATACCATTAAATTTGAAATTTGATCCGTGATTAGGCTATCTTATGGACATCGGTTTTGACAACATTTTTGATCTTAAGTAATTCTCTTTTTTCCTAAATTTCAATTTCAAATAACAACTACACCACAAACTTCCCTCTCATTCCGCTACAGTTGTATTTATTTCGTATTTAGCTGTAGAAACCTTAAATTAGGTTTTTCTTTTTTTTTCTTTTAAATTAACACTCTATTGAATCTAAGAAAGTGAGGGATGTGAGGAATAAGGAAGGTAAAAAGATTTTCGAAAATGTAAAAGTTTATCTCTTCAAAGTTAAAATATCCTTTAATTATTTCGATTTGATGTAACTCTTCGTTCTTCTACGCATCGACTATTAATTTATCATGGAACAATGGAGTTGTCCGTGGTTTTTATTAAATTATCTGTTGGTTTGCAAACCATTTGAATTAACTATTTTGAAGAAATATAAGTCTATCAAATGAATGAGACGCTTCTGATATTAATTTACATTAATTATCCATAGAATCGTAGAAATATCACCATGTTTAGAGCAAGTTCGTTGAAACATTTCTAAACTGGTTGCTTTTGTCTCTGGAAAAAAAAGATGAAACAAGGAAAAGTCGTGGCATCTTCAGTTTATTACTATTACATTTAAAAGGTAATGTAACGTTAATGTTAAATCGTAAATTTGTTAAAAACAATGTCGTCATGAAAAACAACTCCATTATACAATTAATACTAAAAGGAATCATTGTCATATCTAACATTGCTTAAACCAATTAATATGTGCTACAGTATGGAATATTCTCTGTGAAAGTATCTAAGAAGACCACGACGTCTATTTCGTTACAGAAGGATGTCGTCTATTCCGCTACAGACGTCCTCTTGAAGCACTTCCTTGCAGTATTTGTATGATACATTTGAAGGATATGAATTACTTCGGAAACTTTGGAAAGATGAGAATCGCCTAGTAGCTGAGATTGTACGCCTGTATCAATTCAAAAAAGCTGATTATCTGTCTAATGGAAAAATGGAATTAATGTTGAGATTTTATTGAGAATTAATCATCAATGCAATCTTAAGAATTTTTAAACTAAACATCGTATTTTTCAATAAATTTTGATAGTTAAAAGAATTTTACAACAACAATTGTAAAGAAACATTGAAGCAACCTTTATTAACTTATCTATTAATTCATTCTTTTATCGTTTGCAGTATTTCTTTGCCAATTAAAATAACAAAGAAAAGTGCATAACTGTCAATAATACTCGTGTACTTTTCCATGTGCCAATATTACAAACTATTGGAACCATGATGAAGTTTAAACAGGAATCACAATTGAAAAAAAAGTGTGATCAGATGGTTTACATGCTTTGTATTGTGCCAACTTTAACTTTTTCATTCCGTTTCTTTGATCATTTACAATTCCTTTCTTTTTTTTTTTTGAACCACCGTTCTGGCGGAATTTAAAACTCACCAATTTATATATCAGTGTTTGTTACGATTTCTCCGATTTTTTTATGAATCTACTAAATCGTAGTGTTTTCGAAGTTTTTGAGACGGTGTTGGAACCTTTCCTGCATTTTACCGAGTATCAAGATGAATGTTCGATAGCTTTATGGTGATAGTCTCTTCTATCAGTATTTGACTTTAAACTCTAATCATTTTAATCTGCAGATAAGTTATCATCATTGAGCGGTTCCTTTTGAAAACCTTCCGTGAACGACCAGAGATCTTATTACCATTCAACAGTTATAATTTCTTCTGTAACAATTTCTTGTAGTAATCCATGGATTATTGGGAAAGTTACTTTTTAAGTGTTTGTTTATTTCACAACCAATCAAACCTTATCTTTCCAAATACTATCCAAATATTCTGTTAAGATGAATTATTTTTGCACAATTTCAAACTTTCGTTATGCTATCAATCCTTGTTAACAATTGTTCGCTATGACATGCTGATTAATAGTAGGGGTGCGAAAAGTTGGAAATTGTGACATCCTGAGAGCACGTAATATCAGCAATTAGGTTATAAAACATTCTAACATGGAATTATTATAGCCGAATCAGTGTAGAAGGAATAATAGTTACAAATAATTGTATTGTCAATACTTGTTCATGACGAAATCAAATATCAAAAATGGAATTTCTGATGCAAAAAGTTTTATTAGTAACTAATTAATTATCCTACAAATTGTTCAGTGCCTTGGTCAAATAACTTCTGAAAAATTATCGAATATAACTACTGTTTATGTTAATGTAATGATGTATTGTTCCCAGCACAACAGGCTACGAAAATTCTTTATCAATGTATTGCTTTGAAATGCCGCCAAAGCACTACTTATAGTAATTCAAGTTTCAACGTATTACAGATAGGAAGGATACAATAGTCGAGACTTTTGTATGAATAATATCGCTGAATAAAGCTGTCATTGGAACGATCTCTTCAAGAAATTTCGTTGATTACTTTTTGCGTTCCTCCCTCCGTTTTCCATCTCGGTGTCATATAACAGGTGCAGTAATTTCACGCACGAATATCATTCGCACTCCTCTTCCTATTTCAAACATATCCTATATTATTGATTTTGTTGATGAATACAGTCTCGCAATCTTCATAAGGTTTTTTTTTTTCAAGATCCAAATTACATTTTTTTAAAAACGTTTTTTCCAAGGAATCCCTTCACTTAGTCTTAAAAGATTTAATCTTAATAAGATGAAGTAATGCTTTTGTATTACTTGATTTTTACTTAAAAGGTGGTAGATAAGAGAGGAGAGGGAAAGGCAAGGGAAGGGAAACAAGGTTGATTAGGAGAGAGAAATGAAGAAGAAGGAAAGACAATGAATTGAAAAAAAAAAAAGAATTGCATATTTAAAAGTTACTTCTTGTTAGTCATTGGATTTCTACTGCGCTCAAAAATGATAACAGCGCTTCCCCTCTCTATCATCTCTCTCGGTGACCATAAAAGGGGCAGTGACTTGAAAAAAAACATAGAGATCGGGAGATAAATTTGATTTTTAAGAGTACGCAATCACCGGGTACACTGCTACGGTATTTCTCTCCCGACCCGTATCTTCTATCTCTTCCACCTTACATAAACTGTGATCTTTATGATAATTTAGGGACAAATGTAACCACCGATGTCGTTTTTATCACTTTGTCAACCATTTTTCTCATAATTCATTTGACCTTGTTATTTCGGATTTGCACAATGGTCAGTTTCTTCGACCACTTATTGTAAAATAGACCGCTAAATTAAAAATTTTTCGATTCGTTTTCAAAAATTTTCAAAGAATTTTGAAAATCTCAACTGCTGTAAAGAACTATTTTTCATTAAATGACCATCATCCTGGACAATAGCCGGTTCTAAGCCTGAAGTTATTTCCTCTCCTTCCGAATATATTGCAATCCAAATCGTCAACATTTGAAATTCTCATGTAAAGTAGCAAGCTAATTTTCTTATTTCGTAAAAAGTTTTAATAGTTGTTTGATGAATTTGAATTTCATCAACCTCACGCTTCCAATATTGCCGGTATTTATATCATCATTATCATTACAAGTTTGATCATTATCTTCTTTCCATTATATCCTACATTATCACCACTATCACTAAAACTCTAGTTAGAAATAATCAAAATAGCAGTTTTACGAATATAAGTTCGAATCACTTCATATAATATAGTGAAATGCTTTATTAGACGTCCAACAATTAAGCATGTTCATAGCTGTCATCAGTTAATCAATCAGGCGATGATAACCATCAATTCAAGCTAAACTTGTTGAAGTCTGGCAACCATTTATACTTTTTCTCAGTGGAATTTTAAAGCAAAAATTCTGTTTGTGTCTCTTTTTTTGTAATATTGCGAAATATTTATTGAAAAAAAAAAGACATAAACAGGATTCTAGAAGAAAAACTCGTACTTTTAACATATTGCACAAAATTAAACTGAGAAAAACGTACTTTCTTTTTTCAGTTTTTATTTTCATTTTTGTTCAAATGAATCATACACATCAGGTCATGTGAAATCATTTTCTTACAGTGAGTGTAATTTTTACGATCTGATCGTATTTTGGAATGAAAAATCAGCGAAGTGGTCTTGACGTGGCAGAAGTTTCAACGTTTCAACAGTTTCAAACTAATTTTTTACTCGTTCCTTATCGAACTTTGTTAAGATTTCTTAGATATTATAAGTTCAACTTCAATGATCCATTAGTTCTGTTCAATAAATGCACTCGAATTATTCAAACCAGTTTGGCTGATTATGTGATAGTCTAAATATCATATGATCGCTAATTACCAAATAAAATCTAATTCTTCTCATTTAGATGTATTCATTCATACTTTACAATTTATTACTGAAAGAGTGAATACAATAAGTTCCTAATAAGTTTCATTTCTATGTTCTTCTTTTGAGTTTATTATAGATTTAACTTATTGTGATTAAATAAAATAGTGGGAAAACAGTCCAAAAAAAAAATGATAAGTTTAACTCATAACGTGATTTATTGCTTTTTTCTCTGAATTAACACTTTTTTTTTGTAAAATTAGAGGAGAAAAATTAGTTCGAAAAGTTTAACGATATTGTTTTAGAGCTGCATATAATGAAATTTTGGTTAAAAAGACTTTGTGACAATGTTGAACTGCTTTTCCTGTTCCCTGTTGTAAGTTTAAATTTAAATGAGTTTAATTGAGTTATGATTTCTTGTGATAAATCGTGAACCGCATTTCTTTTGGTTTAAAAGTTGCTGATGATAGTTGATCAGACAAGGAAATAGGTAAAATAGAGGGGGAAGTGCATGATCCATTAACAAATTAGAAGCAGTATTTCTTGAATTCCCTCTTTAACTTTTACTTGTAGCACTAACGTTAAAGTAAGCAAGTTTAATAAATGGGTGGATTTCATGTTTTATTACTACTGTAAATAGAAATTATTTCTCACCTTTAAGAAAATGCCGAAGATGATTCTCTTCCTTGCTAGCAAATTAAATGACTAGACTATTGCTGGAAAATATCTGATTAGTACGATTCCTCTAAACTTTGCCTAAATTTTACAGAAACTCGTAAAAAATTTCAATCTATGACAAGTACGACAATGATTGACAGGTTTAGTTATTACTAAAAAACTCAAAAGTTTCTGCCCTCGTTACTACGACTATATTGGTATTCCAGTTTTGCCCCCACTGTAAATGATGTTATAAGTATTTGGGGTCATCTTATTCTTTTTTCAAGACTAATTTCAATTTTAGGTCAAAATTAGTGTTTGCTGAAATTAATTTCGGTCAGATTTTTAAACAAATTAAATTTAAATGGCTTGTTCCATCTAAAAATTAATTTTTCCTCTTGATATTCCCGAGCTTTTTCCCCACACTTTCTCTCTTCACATCACCAATCTCATCTTTTATCGATGTGATGTAATAACGAGCAAAAATTCATCTCTCTTTCTGCTTCTTTTCATTATCATTTTTGTAAATCGAAAATGTTCAATTCTTGAGACTGATCCGGTTCTCCAATGCGAGAATGGTAACAATGGCAATCACAACGGACATAACCTGAAATTTCGAAATTCAAGTTAGGCAGAAGAGAGACACCAAAAGTTTTTCCAGTTGATTGATAAACCAAAAAAGATTTCAGTGATAAGAGAAAGACTATATTCAGGATCTAGGATTTATTAGCCCAATAGAATGACCAGACATTATTCTACGAATAACTTCTTTAAGTTTTCACATCAACTTTTTTACATTTGCAGTTCTTATTTCGTCGTGAAACTGAGCGACTGGTCAGTTCGATGGTTGCGAAAAATACTTCCCCTTGTTGTAATATGCGATGAAACATGATAAGTGATTTACAGCTTAAATTATTCATAAATCCTAAAAATTAAAGAAATTTTAACCGAAAAAAATCTCAAATTAGTTACTTAAAAATTTAAAAAACTTGTAAATTTTAAATATTCATAAGTTTTAAGTCAAGATGAAAGGTGGCGCATATATAATTAATGCTTGAGTTCCAATAAGCAGGTGGAAGTTTTTGTTATTTAATTGAATATTTTATTCATTATCATTTCTCGATCGGATTTGACTAAAATCTCTAAAAGTTATGCATTAGGCTGCCATTTTATAGTTTCTGGGAAATAATCCTGCAGCAAATGGATAAATTTTCTGGGAAAAATTATTTTCAGAAGTGGAAAAATCGATTGTGCTCTTGATCGCTGTAATTTTAACATTAATGTTTTTAAGCTGCAGCTTAACTACTTGTCGGGAATGATTTTCCATAGAATTTCTGAGAGAAATTCAGGATGTCAGCTATCAAATTCTTCATTTAATAAATTCCTTCATTATTAGACATTTAGCAGTATATCCGCAATATTCTCATGCCGAATAAAAAATCGTAAAGAGCACTTATTTGCCTTCAAGAAAATAAATCTAAAAAAAAAATCACGATTCCAAATCATATCACTAAATATAGTCCTGTCATAAAATGAAAAAGCTATTTTATACGAAGGGAAACTAAATTCAATTTCAAAACATTGCAAAATGCGCAGGAATTATTGTTTCAGAAGATTGATCAAAAGACTACAAATGTAAAAGAGTTGTTTTTTCTCTTTTCATTTTATCAGATTCCCAAATTTTTCACTTAAACACTCATTATTTTCCTCCCAGTTTTCTTTCCACTTTATAACTCTTGTATTCTCATAGATTACCCAATATTTATGTAGTATCGCAGGTTTGATTCCTCACTTTATTTAATGAATAACAAAAACTGTCATACTTCCAATAATCGCTTGCTTCTTCAAATTTCAAGTTTCTTTGGTCCAAGGTCAAGTATTATATAAGAAACTTAAGTTTGTAGACGTTTCTTTTGCGCTGTATGGACAATTAATTTACAGTTAATCCATAATTGAATTGGACATTTCCTATTTGGTCTAAATTTGAATTATTTTGCAGTGAAAGAAATTATTTTGCACAGTTCAAAGACAAGTCGAAAAGACACAAATTTATAATTCCACTAATTGCGAATAGCGCAATGGGGATGATCGAAGAGCTGGAAAAAGCGATTGCTGGGAATTTCAGAACTTTGGGTGCTTTCATTGGAAAGAAACCCATACGGGTGATCGTCACAATGCTGATTCTATCGAGCTTAACAAGCCTAGGAATATTTAAACTCAATGAAGTTAATAATGTTAGGACTGAATATTCACCCAGTAATGCACCCAGCAAAATCGAGCATACCGTCGCTATGAATTTTCTTGGACAGGTAATACTATAAATTAACTACCGCACATTAATGATGGGTAATTTCCTTACAGTACTATAGGAAGAGTTCTAACTTTTTAAAGATAAATAACACTTGAAAGTAGGCTGCTGGAATTTTCCGCCCCACAGGTATTATATACAAATAATGTGATGCACCACCAGCGCTTCTTAATACCCGGTTCTGCAAGTGATATCAGTGATGAAATGAAGTTTTATTCTCTACCCGCGTGCTTCAGAAATGTCTGCAAATGTCTTGACTAATGTATGAGGCTTACTATATATGAAGCTATCCAAATATTCAGAAAGAAATTCTGTGAACTGGAAGTTATTCAATACACATTCAAATTTCTTTCAGTTTTAATAATTTTAAGTTTCTAATACACAAACTAAACAGCTGAAAGTAAGTAAAATCGGCAGAAATGGCTGTCAATGATTTCAGAACGGCACACTGGATCCGGTATATGTTTTGGTCGAAGCGCGTGACAATGGATCGTTGTTGCGTGATGAATATCGAAAAACATTGATACAATTAATTAAACAAATTCAGTCTAATATTACAATTCAATACAAAGGTCAACAATATGGATTCAAGGAGTTGTGCGAACCATACTGCGAGTTAAATGCCGCTTTCATGGCATTCCTAAAACTTTATGATCCGAACAATCAAGTTACATACACCTATCCAACTATCGATTTTTTGGGATCACAGATCTTCATTGGTAGACATTTTGCGTTATTTTTATTGGAAAATAAAGCATCCTGAACCGATTATATTCTAAATTCTATTATTACAATATCGTGGAGCTACGAGGGGAAGCAAAACAATAATATTTCCGTACAGCACTATACATTATATTGAGCTTGTTCCTAAGAGAATAACACTTACTACAGATAGTAACAGTAACAGGGATGGGAATTTAGAGAGAAGTCTGAAAACATCGGTAGAAAGAGTAAAAGTCTGTTATGATTAGGGAAATTTGTTTTTATCAGCTAAAGCAATAATGAGTTTAATGAGTAAGAACCGTTAAATAGTGGTAAAAATTTTTCTTCAGTTTTCATAAACGAATTTAATGACAATAGCGCAGTTTCTATTTTCTATTTTTCATTATTACTCTTTTTTTCGTATATCTTCTTACTGTGTGAAATTTCATTATCATTCATTCAATTATGAAATATTTTTTTTGTTTCTTTTTTCCCTTAAATTTCTCTCTTTTTTAAATTTTCACTTGAAAATTTGTTGTACTTGTACAAATATAGTGATACTCATATTATTTCTACCGTACATTTGTGATTATCCAAATACCATGAAATGGGTACTTGGATAAGTTTCTGAACTGACCAACAAATATGAATTAAATGGCAATGTTATGATGGATTTTACTCTGTTTCTTTTAAAAAGACATGAATGGATGGTCACATATGAGATGCAGTTTAATCATTATTTTAAATGACCAGAAGTTCGAGTGACCGGAAATCACAATCGTTAGTATTGCTAGCGTTTTTTATTCTTCTTCAAATTCATTTCTGAATTAACTTTCCAGGGAATAATGTTTACGGTGTGGAACTTGAGGAAAATACAAGTTTTATTAAGTCATTCTCAACCGCAGTTTTCGAACTATTCATTAGCGCATCAAATGATGAGATCCTGTACGAATGGCAATTGGAAATACAACAATATTACAATCAGGAAGAATTTCAGCTATTTAGTGTAAGCAGATTTACTTTATATAAATGTGACTAAAAAAATATTTCCTTACTAAAAATGGAATGAATTGTAGAAATTTCTGTCAAAGCTAACTGCTCGGTATGTCGCAGTTGTGCGACAATATAATATATATATAAATGGAATCGATCATTACTGTAGAGTATGAACTAAAATAGACTTATACATATACTTTTAACTTATTTTTTGTTGGATTTATTCCCATTTACTTTTTTAATTGACTTCATCACATCAGTTTGATGGTTAAAATGTTAGGCATCTTCCGCTTCCTGAAGTAAGGCACAAAGGCATAAAAGTAATGAAATTGACAGTTTTACCATTTCGAAAGGAACTGAAACTACATCCTAATATACATTTAATTTGAAATTTCGAAATTACACTCAGCTTTGTAATCAGTGAGCAATTATGCACGAAATAAACAGTAATAATGAATAAATTTGTTTCGATTGCCAATGATAAGTATTTGGGAATTAATACTTGCTGTCGTTTATTTGTGATTTTCAAACAATTTATTAATGAAATTTCGATGCAATCGTTTTGATTTTAAGACTTTTCTTCTGGTTCCCTAAGGTCGAATTAAAGAAAAAAAGAAAAAAGCATGAATTCTTTCAGGTCGGCCTCACCAGTGATTGCCTGGTTTCGGTAGAAGTTCGTCGAATGGGTTTGGAAACTGCGCCAGTCCTTTTTGGATCCGTTTGTATCATGATATTTTTCATTGCAGTCAGTTCGATCAGGTGAATTATATGAAATTTTTTATTTTAACATTCAAATTTCTGAGTCTTGTCGGAGTTTTTTTTAATCTAGTTCTTCAATTATTTCTAACTTTATTGGTAATAATTATCGTTTATTGAGTACTGTATCGATCGAATCTTCACGAATTAGTACTCAATATCAATGCTGTTTTCAGATTTAAAGCTGTTATGCAAGGCTGATTTCATACATTTAAATATAGGAAATTCTTTTTTAGAAGATTTAACCTTTCAATATATTATATTTTCATATCGTTCCTGATGACAAAAAAGATAACTAACATAAGAATCCCTTCTGTCATCTATAGAAATATAATTGAAGAAAAAGATGCAGTCGATATGGCCAGGTATTGCATGGCATCTGAAATATGTATATCATTTATTTTCAAACAACTTTTGAACTAAACTAAAATTGCAGAAGAAATCCATTAAAAAGTAAACCTTGGGAATCGCTTATCGGTAGTCTAATACCGATCCTCTCCGTATTAATGTCAACAGGAATACTATCTCTCTGTGGACTCCGATACCAGTCAATTGTCATTGTGACATATTTTTTGGTATTATCAGTTGGTGTCGATGATGTATTTATTATAATGCGTGCATGGGATCGAACAAGTATCACAATACCGATACCGGCACGACTGGCAAAAACACTCGAGAATGCTGGGCCTTCAATTACAATCAGGTAATTCTTATAAAAGTCATTGTTAATGCGATGGAAGAAAAAATATAAAAATTTTTTTTTATGGACATTGAATCAATTTATGAGAATATTTAATTGACACTGCCAATCGTTCGGTTGAATGAATCGAATTAAATTGTGCATTCTTCATTTTTATAACTTTGTTTTAAGTTCTTAGTTAAATTACTGTTGTAAATTTCTTTAAACCCCCACAGAAATTTTTAGCTCACTTACCAATGCCTTATCATTCGGAATCGGTATTTTTTCATCAACTCCAGCAGTACGTACATTTTCAATCTATTCATGTTTTGCCATCATTGTTTGCTACTTCTTCCAGTTGATTTTATTTACCGCTGTATTAGCCTTAAGCGGAAAGCGTGAGCGGAACAATTATCAGGCGTTATTTTGCTGCTTTAAAGCTGATCCCAGTGTGAGTTTTTCGTCTATATCTATTTTACTTTAATCGATAATGTAAGCTGTATTTTTATCAGTTATTTAACGCATGATAAAAAATTTGCAGATGAAGTTAATTTTTTAAGGCACGAAATCGAACTGCTGAAAAAATATCTCATTTTCAAAACTGGCTTATCAAATCATGGTCATCCATAATAACAACGTGGTTTATTAGGTATGCAAATCTTTTATTTTAGAAGAAAGTAAAATAATATCACTTTTACATTGACAAGACATAAAAGATACATTTACATTGAAGCTTTTGTAGAAATTATCGAAGTGTGACCAATTTTTGATAATCCAACATCATTAATTGATAAATTAACTCATAGAGCATTGCTTGTGGTGGTGTTGGTAGCGTATTATTATATATCTCTCCGGGGTATTCTAAAAATGGAAGTTAAAATTTCGGTCGACAAGATGGCTCTTCCGGATTCATATCTTCACAGCTTTCAATTTATTTTTGAAAAAGCCCTTCGAAGCATGCAACCAATCACTGTTTTTGTTATGAATCCAGGTGATCTAAGGGATCCTGATCGACTGAATGGTACATTCTAAAATATTAATGTTTTATTTCTGATGTATCATTTTAAAACTGTTACTTTCAAAAAGTAATGAAATTAAAAGCATGAAGTACAACAGCTGTTAAGGGAGAGCAGACTTGGGTAATTGCTTTATTAAATGGATTCCTACTTTGTTTAATATCAGTCTTCTGGACTACAAACATTGGAACGTCGAATTTCATTTTTCCGTTCCTTTTTTATTATTATGTTTAAACGTTTTTAAAAATAAAGGATCTCACTGACGCTTGTCTGTTGATTTCGAGACATTTGAAGTAGCACATAACATATTAGCTGTTTAGATATCAGAGATCTTAAGAGGAAAAAATTCTATTGAAAATCACATATATTGGGAAGTCAAGCATCGCATCACCTGACAGAGAATCTTGGAAGATAGTTAAAATCTGTTCCAGCAAGTATAACCTTATAATATCAAAATTTGCTCAATCAGATGGAAAAATTTGGAAGTTTATTCACAATAAGCTAGTCAAGTTTTAATTCATCAAAAATTCTTAAATTTTCCAATTCCATTCACCATTTTCGTCGAGATTTTAAAAAGCAAACAAAATTTTTGATGGAAACTGTTTCTTATTGATGTATTTTAAACCATTGTTTATGTAAAGCATTTGTTTCACTTAGATATTTAATCAAAAAAATGTGTCCTCATATGTTCAATTCTTTAATTAATTTCCATATTGTTCGTTTTTGTTAAATTTTAAAAGTAGACCGAAGTAGGGGAGAGAGTTTTAGAGTATCATTTCATTGTTGTGACAAAAATTCAGGAATCAAATCAATGGTATCAGAATATGAGCACGGTCTTCACAGCTATGGCAATAAATCGACACTCTTCTGGCTTCAACAATATGATGAATTCCTATCGTAAGTCCAATTCTTCCGGTAATTTACATTAATTTATTATATTCTAATTGCCATTCTTTAAATCTTTAAAAAAATATTCTTTAGAAATAAAAGGGACAAAAAAGGTAGAGAGTGGAGTGGAATGAACTAATTGATTGATAATTTAAAGTTTTCCATTTAGATTTTATAATGAATCGGAAGATTTCACGTATACAGAAATTCCTGCATTTTTCAAATCTGCAACATATTTCTTCCTTAGCTCATTTGTACATATGAACGAAACCGCTTGTTACGATAATCAACCGGAATGCATTTCTTCCTTCTTTTTTGTCACCAATTTTCATGGGGTTTGTGCTTTGATCAAAATTAACGGTTCTAAACCACTTAATACTCAAGTCCCATTTCAGTAAATTATAAGTCAGACTTTTACAAAAACTAATATCATTTGTGTACCTTATAAACGAGGTATTACTTGAATTTAATGCATATGTTTACTCCTCCACGGACATCCCCTTGTCACTGGGAAGAAGCTTGCGTAACTCCATGAAGTTGCGAAGTACGCTGGTGGTGGTTTATGCTCTTCAGCACGAGAAACCGTACCGACGGATATCAACTGAAGGGTCAGACAAAATGTATCCACGAACAGCCAGCCTTCCGGCAACTATGCTGGAAGATGGACTGCTCTAACTCCAAACCTGGACAGATAGAGTTTTTTTAGACCTGGTAACTGCTTTTTGAGGACTTCATTGTCATCGTCCAAACCCGTCAGGTTTGGGAGATGAACTTAGAAGTGAAGAGTATTTGTAGCATTATTTGTACCATTTGCAGCAAGCGCGGGTAGATCCCTTCCCAAATCTTCGTTCGCGTAGCTTGGCCATGATGATGATGATTCCAACATTTATATTCAAATAATGAAGACTTATTAGTTGAGTGCTTTAAATTTTTCAGGTTATCAGATATGATGAAATGATCCCAGCAGTTGTTGACTGGAGACGTATAGCGGCGAAATATTCTGATTATGAAGTATATCCTTATAGTGACCATACTCCTTTCGTTGACCAGGTACCATTTCTTTCACATTCTAACATTGGGAGTAGTTCTGGGATTATTTGCAGAAATAATTTAGTTGTGCAATTTATTGTGCAATCAAGCATTAAACATCGTTGTTGGCTTAATAGTAATTCGTGTAGGATTTAACGAACTTAATAAAGATATAAATTTTTCTCTCACATCATATTTTAAACCTTCAGTTTTAGTTTTAAAATTTTCAATCAATAATTATCAAGTGCATTCGTGTTTCACTTATTAATTTCAATCATTCAGACCATAGCAATCAAAGGGACGATATTGTGGAGCATGATAGCAGCCTTGTTCTGTTCGGCAACAGTCTGCTTCATTTTTATTCCGAATTTAATCAGTATTAGTTGTGCGGTTTTTTCAATATTCAGTATCAGCATCGGTATATTTGGGTTATTATCGCATATGGAAGTAGACTTGGATCCGATCACTATGGCTGCACTTCTGATGGCTATCGGCTTTTCAGTGGATTTCACAACTCACATTAGCTATCACTACTACAAAACGACAGCTAAGGTGTATTTTATTTATTTCAGTTTCTAATTTTAGTATCTACAACAGTTCATCTAAGCCATTTTAAATTTTATGACATAAAATGTTATCTGTATTTATTTCTTTAATTAAAGAAAAACTTATGGATCAGAGTATTGTCATGGGTCGCAAAATATCTCGTATAATAGAAGCTATGTGATCTTGTAAATTATTACAGGACAGTCGAGATCGCCTTGAAGAAGCACTGACAGTAATTGGCTGGCCAATGTTGCAAGTGGCTATTTCCACCATTGTCGCACTTTTACCGTTGTTGTTGAAGCAGTCGTATTTGGCAATGGTATTCATCAAAACTGTTACAATTACCGCAGCGCTCGGTATTTTTCACAGTCTCATCGTACTTCCGGTTCTGCTCACTACCATTAATTCTTTTGTGCAAGGTAGAGACATACTAAGTATCGTTAATTACCATTCCTAACTGCAAATTAATGACGTCCCTTCCTTAAAATGATGCTATTTAGGCAATCGCAAATAATGAATCTAAATTGGTACTTACTAATTCAAATCGAAAAGCATTGGTTGTTTGTGTAATCATTGCTCTTCGATTCTAAATCTTTATTTTGAAATATTTTTAAGGATCATGCGCAGAAAAGGAGAGTTGTCGTAGATTGCGAAAAGTAATCAACAAGATTAAAAGTGAGGTAGGCGATGGCTTGAATAAAAAAAGATGAAATATTTTTGAATAAGATCAAATATAAAAAAGTGCAATTTCATATATCTTATCAATTACAGTTTAATTACACTTTTGGAATTTGCAGTAATTTCCATCATTTTTCTTCAGATTTCATCACTAAAGAAATATGAACAAAAGTGAAATGGACAAAAAAGTAGGAACATTGAAATACTTTCAGTAAATAAATATGACATTTTTGCAGTAAGGTTGATGTAATTAATTTGTAGTGCAACTAATTAATGTAATTAGCGTAATTAATTCGTTCTAACTTCCAGGTCAAGAAAACGCAATATAAGGGCAGAGCAACGCAAGTAGGTGGTGATAAGGAAGAAAAAAATGCAAAAAGAGCACCAATCTCACAGCTAGATATTATTAACACCGCTCCTGAGGCATACATTCATAAAATAGAGCTTGGTAGAGCTTTATCATCTCCAATATCAACCAGTGATAAAAGTAATTCATAAAGTGAATTTTACACTTTATGCAATTTTAATGTCGAACGCCTCGTTGTTAACTCAAATTAGGTCACATTCTCGTCATAAAAACTTGATTTCTACTCGAGTTTAATCCTTGCAGTGCATTTTTTATTTTTCCTTCGTTTCAGTGAATATTAATTTTATTATCGAAGTTTCAAAATTCTTTAAAAAGCAACTAGGACGAAAATATTTGCGCATTTCATCATTCCTTTAGATTTTAATTCTTTTGTGAAGAATGCAGTTATTTCTGTTTAACAGGACCAGTCATTTTGGTGATCTCTGTTTTATTTTGTATTGAAGCACAATTTGTAAATTTATGAGTTGTAATTACGGTTGAAGGTGTCACTAATATAACTAGCGTTGATAAGAATCTTAGCTTTTTCTCAACAGTTAAGAAATTTTTGCAAAGATAATTGACAGGTTCTTAAAATTTTTTGAAATTCCCAAAATTCCTTAGAATTTTCCGCAAGTTTTGTGCCGATTTAAATTTGGTGAGGAATACCTGAAAGAAGCGGAAGAAATTTAAAGCATAAAGTTTGCTATTTCTTTCACATTTAGACGATTGGTGAATTTATGAGTTATAGATCTTATTGGTGCATTCGGTTGTGTAAAAATTCTCCTCAGACTTTTCGAATGTTTAGGTACACTTCCTGGTAAAACTAATGGAGCAGAATTTTTGCTTTTACTTCTCTAGAAGATCTTTAGGAATTTTTGCGGTGCAAATAAATGACCAACAAACAAATTTGGATTTTTTAAAGATATGAGCTGACCTCTAGTGGGTTCAATTAGTTGACGGTAAAGAAAGAACATATAGCAAGTACCTGCTAGGCTGATAAGTAGAGCTACGCGGGCACATAAGCAAGTTATGACCCTGATGACCTTTGTTTTCCTCATGTTCAATTCAGTCGCTTCAGCTTTATAGGAAAACTGCTACCGAGCACTAAAATAGATTCAAATATTTATGCCGTATTGGTCAGTTTCATTGTTGTTGTTCTTTTGGCGTCTACCATCCATTTGATCTGTTATCTGAACTGTAGTATCAGCAACAGATATTTGCGCTTGATTTCTTTCCACTTCCAAAACTTTTCCTCCTATAGCTAGACATGTGTGGCTTTCAATCTTTCTCGTGTCTACTAATTTGCGCAAATGAGTGTAGTTGATGTTGTTACATTCATTTGAGGCTTATAATTGATGTCTATGTATATCTGCTGACGTACAATTTATTCAAATGAAAGCGCTTTTTTATTTGAAATGGCATCCTTGTTTCACATCCTTGTTTTCTAAATGTCCCGATGACCAAAGCCCAATCCAGTAAGGGGACAGGATTCGGATTTAGCTGTTTCATATTTCCTCTGAAAATTTGCAAAAATGTCACGAATTCTGCACCACCCAATGACTACACCGCATCTGTCAATGCAAAGTGGAAGAAGACAAATATAATTTTTCAAGACACCTTGGGATCTAGGAATTTCGTAGCGGTTATTACGCGTCCATTTCACCTATTTTCAATTCCGAGAATGTGTGAAGCGTTAGTGGGTGTGCTAGGAACATTGCATATGGCGGGGAGGGGCGAGAGTTCGATTCTTTTTCTCTAAATTCAAGTTAAATCAAGTTGGAGTGTGGATGAACAGAGCTTGACTGATTTAAATTTAACAAAAATATGCTGATTTCATTTCCACAACATATGCTGTGAACGGTGTTAATTGACAGAAATTCATAATTCATTGGTTATCCTTTCAGTGGACATGATTTGGTGCTGAAACGAAGAAATGCAATTGGAACTAGTTAGAAATGCTCTCTGAACTGATCATTTCCTCTACATTGCTATTGAACGCTATCACTGTTATAAATTTCAAACTGTAAGAGTTTCGAATTGTGTGTAACGGAATCGATTTATTTTCAGTGTTCAGGATGAGAACCAAATTTTAGAGCAATCTATTCTTCATCTTTGTTTCTTCAACTCTGTATCATTGCAACAAAATATGCTTTGTTCTTGAATTTCGTCTAGTTTGCTGTGATTTTCTCAATTTTTCTTTTTTTGTTACTCGCTGTGGATTTATTTCAGATCTAAAACAAGTCATTTCGACTCCTTTGTAATTGTCGAAGGTGAAAACCGATCAGTCGCAGATCGTGTACGGGATTTTCTTCGGGCATTGCGTAATTTTCGAGTATTCATCGCTTTGTGGAATATTTTCATCATTTCTCTGATGTTTATGTAAGTACTGTTCGCATATTTTGATTTCATCAAATTAATGGGATTTGTCATCTCTATGTATACTTTTCGAGCAAAGTATATGACTCTTCGGGGAATGTTAAGATTCTTCAAATAGAAACGAACTGTTCTTTTGAACCATGACGCTAACATGTATGATTTCTGTATTTGTTTAGGTTTTTCTCACACTAAAAGCTTTCCAAATATGCATTCGATAAATATCCAAGATGCTGTTTCTTTGAGTTCTACGACTGGGTCTGCACGAGAAGCCTACAGCAAATGGAGCGAAAAGAGGACATTTGGTGACCAGTGTTTTAATTTTCAATTTCTATTCGGTAGCTCCGAAATTTGATTATAAGCCTTTTTTATTGTCTTTTTAAGGCTCTTCGGTTGATAGAAAAATTTTAAAAATGTACAATTTGACAAAAACATCCAAAATTGATTAGTGTACGTAACAAAAACATTCGGGATTAGTTATTCATGATCTATATTAAACATTGTGAAAATAGTACACATATATCTTAAAAATGGTTATTCAAGGCGATATTCCGAACGGTTTATTACGCTTAAAACCGGAACGACCAGAAGATCTCCAGTTTGATTTCGATGCTACATTATCCGCTTTGAGGTATAAATCATTTATTGGACTTTTTATTTTCCTTTCATTAAAGTCTGATGGACTGTGTATCACATGCTCTTTTGCAGGGGACAGATGATAGCAAAAATAGAAGAAGAAGAAGGACTGATTAAAAGCTTAGATGAAATGCTGCATAAGACTTCAGTTAGTGGAGGTACGTGTTCCTGATGATATTTCTTTTGCCTACACAAAAGCTTTCCAAACAATTTGATTTTTGCTTCAGCAGAACATACGGCGAGCTCGGATATCTCTTTACCATTTAATTTGGCAGTTACACGTCTTAAGAATCGAATGACTTTGGTTGAATCCGATGCCAAACAACTCGCTAGCAAACTAAAAATGATTTCTAGTTTAGCAGACAGTATTTCAGGCAAGGTAATTTAAGTCTTTTATCCACGATTATCTTTTAAAGAAGCAAAAGACTTCGGTGAATGAAAAAGGCATGGCAGTTTTTACAATTTTGATCAGATCTGCTTAAATAAATTTTACTAATTTTTCCACCTATTGTAGAAGAAATCTTTTGGTGAGGTCACCTTAAGTTTCAGGTCTTGGCACTAGATGTAGCGAAAGGTCGAGTGGTCGAATGCTTGCAGCGAGTCAACGATTTGATGGATTTGCGTACGTGTGCTGACGGTGTACGTTCTGCAATAGAACAAGAGGATTATGAATTGGCTGCGAGACACATTCATAAGTTTTTAACGCTGGATACAACAATTTTTCAAATGGGTGATGACGGGGAAGTGAAAGGTGAGTAACCGCGAAAAAAGAAATAATTGTAAGTTTGAAGTGATAATTTTTCAGTTACGACAATTAATCAGTTTTTTCCAGATGTAGGCCAGTCAATGGGGAAGAGTTACGAAATCTTGCGTGAAGCGACTAGTGAGATGAAATCAATAATCGAAAGGCGTTTTGATCAAGTAACTTTATCATCATTTTCTTCGTTATATTTTCGGTTCTTGATCAATCACATTAGTAAATTAATGTTGAAGTGATATTAATAAAATTTAAAGTCGTAAAAGTTTTCCGGAATTATTTTGTCTAGATACCGCTGCATTTATATATTATCTTTTTTCTATGGTTGCCATGATGTTTAAGGTTTCCGTCGGTTATTTCTCCCTTTCCTATAATTTTCTTGTGATTTTCTTTTTTTGTTAACTTTCGCTTTTGTTACTGTTTCAGGCTGTAGAAGAGAATGATGTTGCTTCGATTCAAAGATTTTTCAAATTGTTTCCACTGCTTAATGAGCATAGGAAAGGTATCGAGCGGATTGGCAGTTATCTTTGTACTGAAATCCATCAATTTGCAGAGCGGAATTATAAAGTGAGCTTATAATTTTCAGTTGTTGTCCATCCGTCTTTCTAATTTATGGATCTTTTTTGAAGGTAATGCTGGCCGGTGGTACTGATGACAAGAGAATAAGTGTGCTTTATGCAGATGCACTGACAATGCTATTTGAAGGTGAATTCAAAGTTAGATTTATTTAGATTGTTCACGACCAAATAGTTTATAATGATCAGTTGAATTCAGGAATAGCTCGTGAGATACAAGTGTATGAGCCACTGATTGGTTCTTCATATGGTCCGGATAAGTTGCTATCGTTGATTGAAATACTACAGGTTAAATGGTTACTGTTCTTCTTTTGAATTTTATTTCCTACATTTTTTAAAAAATCTCTTGAATCAAAAAAAAGAATAATGCTAACAAATATGGAGAATAATGAAGGACTTCTTCTGAATAAATATAAAAAGTTAACCTTTTCTAGAAAGAATGCGACAAAGAAGCCGAACGGATCATCGATGCATTCATTAGGAACAGACAGTTTGATAGCAAAACGAAAATGATTGAGAAAATAACAAGAAACTCGGACAAAAACGCATTAGGTTAGTATGTTATATTTGTCGATGTCGAAACCTTCAAGTTTTCATTTTCGGGATTTCAACCACATTAAGAATAATAGAGTTGAATGAATATTGTTTGGGAACAACTTGTGTTATGACTTAGTTACTAATTTGTATGATATTGTTTGATATAAGTTATAAAAACAAAATATGGATCGGTTTTTCACAATATCCATAAAAAAGGCTATAAGTTGCTATGCTCGTTGCTTCCTTTCCATTCTTCTCAGGCTTCGACATTTTTATTCTTTAGATAAAATCGATGCCTTAGAACTAGACGTGCTGTTGTCCGAAGTAACACTGATGCACACGAGGACCCACCTTTACTGGCGATACCTTAGGAGACGGTTAAATATGGGAAATATGAAGACTGATGAGCAGGTGCGCTGATTAAAATTATAAACTCACTTTTTGTTGTCATTTCCTTTTTGTTGTCATTTTTGTAATGTTTTCGTTCCAAAGTTTAGAGAAATGTTTGTTCCTTATTAAAACAATTCCGAAAATGTCGCTGAACTTACGGGAGGAAAATCATGTAAAAATAATTAAATACTGGCATATACGGCATAAAGAAACAAAGTTCATTTCAATGAAGTTTTCTTTTTGAAGTACTTAAGTGAAATTTTTTTAGCAGAAGGGAGTGGATGAGGATCAAATAAATGATGCAAATAAACGGCTTTCGGAAGAAACTAGAGCAAAACAAGAGTGTGAAAGAAGTAACAAATTGGATGATTTGGTTCTGCGGTCGGTTCTTGGTACAAGGATGCAGGTATTTGTAGCACTATTTGATTCAGTCATATTTCTTCTGTACAAATATCATTTCATTTTTATAATAACATTTGAACTCTTTCAAAACCCTTCAAAACCTAGGAACTGTTGGGTCAGTATGTTCTCATGGAGCAGTTTTACATGACGGAATCAGTCGCAAAGGCAATGACTTTGGATTTCAAAGAAGTCGACAGCTTAACAAGGTGCTGACTAATCATTTACCAAAATTTATGTCAGTTTCATAATTAACGCTCGGTGTATTAACCGATGATTTGTTATTACGTTATGTTTGAATGTGGCTTCCAGCCTACCTTCATTTTTCTAACCACCATGAAAATTTTAAGAATTGGGATTTAACTAGAAAACAATTTCAGTTCTATGCTTGATGATGTGTTTTTCATCATCCGCAAGTGCGTAAGACGCTCTCTCAGTTCATCGTCAGTGGATTGCACATGTGCTGTGTTAAATAATGGTGTGACTGTATTAGATGCAAATTTTCTGAAATATATATTTCAGGGTGTCAAGGCAAGTGTTCTTGAAAATCAGTACAATTTTGTTCTTATTATGTTCCGGCT
Organism: Loa loa; assembly: GCF_000183805.2. Lineage (NCBI taxonomy): Eukaryota > Metazoa > Nematoda > Chromadorea > Rhabditida > Onchocercidae > Loa > Loa loa. The sequence goes on along the minus strand of NW_018108190.1, from coordinate 613,444 downwards.
CCAAACTTTAAAGTCATTCTGTGATTTTTAAAAAATGATCTTAATCATGCGTGTTGTTCAGAGTGGTTATCCGGGCGCAGGTTGGACTGCCGAAGCATACCAAACGGCACAAACAGCATATAATGTTATACAACATGGAAAAATGGTTACGGATTCTGGACCCGAGAAGCTGAAAGAAGTGAGCATTCATGAACTTCTGGTACAATGCCGGATCGTTTTCAGCATGTAATATCTCTTCGCGTGTAAATGAAATATATTTCTCCAAGGTTACCTTACACTGCCTTATATTTAAAAGACAGTGTAACTACGTATGTTGCCCAAGAGATTGCTTGAGTCAGATCGGAGTGGTACCTTACTATCGGGTTGAATTTGACACGTTTGGGCATAAAAGAAATTTTTTGCACATGATGAGGATTGCACATGATGATTTTTGCACATCACATGATGACATCAAAATCTGAAAAATACATCTTGTCAATAATACGTTGTCGCATTATATTATTTCAGATTTTCTTGACTGCATTAAACAACGTTCGTGCATCTGCTGAATGTACGAAAACATTGAAAAAAGGATTACAGGAAGATTTTGAAAAGCACCTAACTGAGGTATGGCGTTCCGGCCTTTTCTGGATGTAGGCTCTCAAATTTTTAGCAAAAAAGGGAAAGAGTAAGTAAAGGGATTTCAACTCTGATGGTATATTAAATGTGTGTAGCAGTTTTATGAAGGGATAGGTTGAGCAGTTGTGTAAAAATTTAGCGAGTGCTGGATGACTCAGTGAAGCCGGAGGTTCGATTGTTGATTTTTTTCTTGACCATTTTTTTTAGGTAAGTGAAGTTGAGAAAGGCAAGTTGGAAAATGCACTCAGCCAGCTGGACGATTTAGTACGGAAATTCGATAGTTCTGCAAATGTTGGCGTTGATAAATTATGCGCAGCTGTATTTCGACCTAAACTGAAACCCGTGTACCTTTTTCTTCATCTTGTATTTTCGCACTAGACAGATAGATACTGCACTTTTTTGAGTTAAGTAACTTAATTTTTAACATCTCACTAGTAATTAGAAGTTAAGACTTTTTTCCTTCCCTTCTGAAAATTATTCAAGAAGAGTAAGATAAACAAATTTCTTTAGCATGGAGCTCTACTTGAGTGTTACTCACACGCCCTCTGACAGTGAATTCGCTGATTTTGAAGCGGAAGATCCATTCATGAGTAATTTCATCGCAGCACTTGATCGCCAGTTAGCAGCTTTTGAGCCGCTGCTTGTTCCTGTTAATTATCAGGTAAAGTAACTGTTGCACAAATGGAGCTATGACTTACTTTCTCAAGTTATTGTGAGAGCTTGCAGTTGATTAAAATGCTGTCCTGAAATTTGTTCATCGGAAAGAATGCTTCTTTCTAACAAAAGCTTAGATGGAAAAAAAATACGTTAAATCGTTCAGATTAATTGAAGGAATTACTGGTAGCAGTTTGTGCTGAAGTTTCTATGCAGTTCGAGCGTGTGATAATGAAAAGTGTTTATAATCGACTTGGCGGCCTGCAACTTGACAAAGATTTTCGTTCTTTAAGCTCATATCTGACGAACATTGCTGGTTGGGTTGTGCGTGAGAAATGTGCGAGATTGTCGCAGGTACTTTGTTTATCAGTCTCGCTTAGCAAAATCGCCACATTTTTCTTGAAGTCCGTATTAATATAACTCAGTTTTCGTATCAGATTGGGCAGACATTGAAGAGTTACATATGTGCGCTCTTTCTTTCAACAAATGCTTAGAAAAAAAACTGTTCAGAAAAAAAACGTCCTTTACACCATTCAGATTTATGTGATTTGTTAATGATTTTAAGGTTTTGCTTGGATTAAAGTAGCATTGACGGAGCGTTAACTATTCATGCATTTTAGATAGTGTCCATAATAAATGTAGACAGTGTTGGGGAGGCAGAAGAGTGCTTCCATCAGTTACAGCATCATAATGTTATGCTAACAAACGATGAAGCGATGAAAGTACTTGTGCTACGAATCGATTTACCTTCTGATGCTATCAAAAATGCTTCATTTTAATATTCTACCTTGATTCTTTTTATTTTTTATTTTTTCTTTTGTTCAGCAATACATGTCCATTTCTGCAAGTTTTGGTTTCGGTCTTTTTTTAGAGTAAATAAGGTTTTTTACGTGTTATATTCATGCTTTTTTCTTATTTGCTGTTTATTCTGGTAAAGTGTCTGTTTGGTATTCAGTTATCGGCGAAAGAACTAACCGAAATTTGTTGTTCTTATTTTTTCATTTTTTGCCGTCTCCTGTTATTTTCTGTGTGCATAGACATTATTGGTGGCGCAAGCTCTAGATTCAAATTATAATTTACAAACCAGCATTGCAACTCGCAAATGGTCAAAGGTCCTACATCTAAAGTTGACACATACTATAATTTACGAAGACTTTGTAAATCCATGAGAATAAAAAAACGTTGGCAATTTGTGAGAACTAAAGTCGATTATCAATTAATTTTCTTTAAAACTCGGAACAAATTCAGTTCTAAGAATGTTATATCGTCAAGCAGGAGAATAAAATAAATTAGGTAAAACTGTCAAGTGATGGGAAATCTACGGGAACCAAGGCGGAAAGTGATAGGGATCAGTAAAAACTGAGGAAGTAGCAGTTGGCATATTTGTTTCAAACAAATATGAACGATTTGATGAGGTGATGTCACTAGAAAACATTTCTGATAAAATTGCGGGAACAAATCTTCAAAGCAAATGAGTGCTGACGCTGAGTAAATGGCAAATCGAGAAGTTATTCCAATAAAAATAGAGGACAGGATTTGGTAGATGATCCTGGATTACACACAGAAAGGCAAAAGGCTAGGTGATTCAGAGTGGAGGGCGGTAAGTTGGATGAACTGTATACAGAATAAGTGGTAGGGTTGTTTGATGATGATTCAGGTTTATGGGGTCAATGGTGGTAATGATAATAAACGGAACAATAAGGTGATTTAAATTTTGGAGGCAATTTTAAAGAAGTTAGTGGAAAGGGTCAAACGATTGCATCATTCAACTGTCTAGAATTTCGGAATGCTGAATGGGAGTTCGGATAGTAGGAGTAATAAATACTGCATTATAAGCCTAAAAAGATGAGTCACAAGTGAACAATACATGGTCGCTACTTAACAATAGGTATGGAAATCGTCCAATGATGATTTAATTAATTTTTTTTAATGCAATCCAGAGAGCAAACTGTTTCTTGTAGAGCAAAGAGGTAACTAAATCTGGTTGACTTTATTAGTTAATCAGTTATGAATTAGTTTAGTTCTGCCAATTAAAGAATGTTTATAACTACATTTTTCAATCAAGTTGTCCGTTTGTCAAACACTTCAGTGAACAATGACAAAAAATATTAGTGTTTTAACAACCCAGTAAGTAATAAAACTGGGAAAAGGTCATGGATACTCTTCTCTAATTCCGAAAAATTGGTTTAAATTCAAGTGACATCAGGAGCAGGTATTTGTATATAATAGTAAGGGTGATATGCTATAGAAAATTCTAAGTCACTAATTATTAGGGCACTTCAGTTTTCACTTGGTTTCTGATTCGGTTTTTTGGAATCTGTCAATTTTAATTATTTCATTTACTCGTTAAAATCTTAGTAAAAATTAGTAAGACTCGTAATGTTCAATTTAGGCAAGATGACTACATTACAATAATAATATATAGATTGATATGCAATCACTGCTGAACGTAAACGACTTCTAAACATTTTCTCATTCGAGTCGATTCACTGCGATGAAAGAAATTATAATAATTACCATCATTTAGAAATTTTCGATCAGCAAAAAAATATTCCAGCGAGAGCCGATCTTTCAAATTTTTTTTAGGTATTTGCCCCACCAAATCAATTTTTATCTAAAAATATTTCATTGATAAAACTTCATGTAATTTCAGTATTTCATCTATCACTACTTGGATAAAATGCTAATTAGCAATATTGAAGAATTTTGAAAAATCTAAAGTTTAAAAATCAAGAAAAAGTGCGGTTAACTTGAACTGTTTCTGAGGGCGGAATTATTCCAGTAGTTGGAAATGCAGCAAGACGTCTTATAGCATTCGTTTTTAGCGCCCACACCACTGG